>NW_008335436.1:6410955-6476484 GCF_000622305.1 Nannospalax galili | reverse complement strand
TGGAATATTCAGGAAGAGGGGGCAGAAAGAATTAAAGAGCCCAGTAATGCAGAGGAGGGCCATAAAACACTATCTTCTAGGCATGACATGTCCATTGCACTAATGAAATTATAGCAGGGACTACATAAGACTAGACCAGTCAGCATTCAGTCATGGATGGTAGAGGGCACATGGGGCACCAGCCTTCCCTGGAGAGCTATTGGTAGTAAACCAATACTGGGTGAAGGAGCGTTGTTGTTCTCAATGGTGCACCCACTGCTGCATGACAAGGCTGCAGTGGGGAGCTCCACACTCGTGCCTGTGCCCTGCTCACACTCAGTGTGTCACGAAACATAATCAAACAAAAACAAACTAAAAAGGCATGTTAGTAGGAGGAAAGTTATTGTGAGGTGGAGGGCTTAGTGGAAGGAAGGGGATAAGAGAGGGTAGAGTGGTGAGTGTGACCAAAATGTATTATATACACGTATGAAATTGTCAAAGAATAAACCGATTTTAAAAAATTGTTTGTTAGTTTCCCATTGTGCAGGCTAGCTTTGATTGTCAACTTGACACACTTGGGTAGAGGAAGCCTCAATTGAAGAATTTCCTTCATTAGACTGGCCTGTGGCCATGTTTGTGAGTTACTTTCTTTGATCTTTGAGTGATGTGGGAGGGCCCAGTCCATTGTGGGCAGTGCCACCCCTGGGCATGTTGTTCTGTATTGTATAAGAAAGCAGGCTGAGCATGGGCCAAGTGAGCAAGCCAGTAAGCAGCGTTCTTCCATGGCCTGTGCTCCAACTCCTGCCTCTACATTCCTTCCCTGAGTTCCTACCTTGGGTTCCTTGATAAACTGTGACCCAGGAGATGTAAGCCTAATAAACTCTTTCCTCCCCAAATTGGTATTGGTCAGAGTAATTTGTCACAGCAATAGAGAAACAAACTAAAACAGAAATCGGTACCAGAGAGTGAGACACTTCTGTGACAGACATAACATTGGAGGACTGTGGAAGGATTTGGAACTTTGGGCTGGAGAAGCCACTGAGTGCTTAGAGTTTGTTGCTGTGATGCTTGGAACAGTTATGCTGAAAGAGTTGTAGATGACTGAAGCCTGGAAGCTTCAAAGGGAAGCAGACACTATCAGGGCTATTTGTGTGATAATTTTGAGTTGAAAATCTGTGGGTTCTGGTTGGCTGGGGCTGAAGAATCAGCTGTGATTAAGAAGAGACCAGAACCTGAAGTTAAACCTTTGCTTTACTGGGACAATTGATGCTGGTTAGCTGGGGCTGAAAAATCAGCTGTAAGTAGCAAGAGACCAGCATCCCATGGTGAAATTTTCTGGGAAGTATTTCCTCATGGTCCACACACAGAAGCTGTGGTTGAGAGGGGGCTCATGCCTCCATCTCTAGCTGGAAGCAGGACTTGGTAATGATTAAGAGTCTCCTACATGGTCCTGGTGTTGAAAGTGTGAAGGGGTCACAGAGAGCATCTGAGGCTTGGCACCCTGAGAGGCCAGTAAAGATCATAGGTGAAAGTGCAGCTTCAGTTGCAGTGAAGACCCCAGGATTGAAGGGGTCATGGAGAAAATATGAGGTGTCATGCCCTGAGAGGCCAGAAGAGGCCATTGGTGAAGGTGCAGCCTCAGTTTCCGTGGAGACCCCAGGTTTTAGGAGCTTCCAGGACCATGGGAATACCACCAAGGGCAGCAGCAGGTGTGGAATGGAGCCAGCCTGGGTCTGCAAGTCCAGCTGTGTGCTATGGATGGCAGATTCAGAGAAATAGATCTGCCAAAACCCTGTGGAATCCAGAAGATCCTGAGTGAATCCCAAATGTCCAGTCTTGAGCTACTTTGCTGGACTTAGGTTTTGTTTAGATGTGCCCGGTTCTTCCCATTTGAGATAAGAAAGTATTTGCTTTGAATTTCACAGGAACTCACATTTAAGAGACTTTTGAAAGAGACTATGGACTTTTAAGTGTTTGGGTTTCTTAAGGACTGTGGGACTTTTAAGGTTGTACTGTCTTACGTTGTGATATTGTTAACATCATGTCTTAAGGACAAGAAATGGAAAGGTTGTGGTTTCATAGTGATGTGTTTGTGTGACAAACTGACAAGGGGTCAATTGTGCTGGATAGCTATACTTGTTAACTTGACACACCTGGGTAGAGGGAGCCTCAACTGAGGAATTTCCTCCATAAGCTACCCTGTGGCCATGTTTGTGAGTTATTTTCTTTGGTTTTTGAGTGATGTTGGAGGGCCCTGCTCACTGTGGGTGGTGCCACTCTTGGGCAGGTTGTTCTGTATTGTGTAAGAAACCAGATCGAGTATGGACCAGGGGAGCAAGCCAGTAAGCAGCTTTCCTCCATGGTCTGTGCTTCTGCTCTTGCCTCCAGGTTCCTGCCCTGAGTTCCTCCCTTGGACTCCCTCAGTGGTGAACTGTAACCAAAGAGGTGTATTTCAAATAAACCCTTTCCTCCCCAAGTCAGTATTGGTCAGAGTGTTTTATCATAGCAATTAGAAGGAAACTAGAACACCTTCATAGTTTCTAAAAGAATGAGATTAACTACTCTGATTTTCCTTTTGAAGAACAATAGCTTGCACCAATATTAACACTTAATTCTGAAAGACCTAGAGCATCTTTTTAAGTCTTAGCATGACAATTGTAGCTTTTCTGAGTTGTATTTGTATATTTCCATGATTCTCCTTGATATTGCCTCACAATGTCTTGCTGAGAGATATACAAAGTATTTGGGTTTGCGAAGCATACAGATAAAGTCATGACTTAGGCCTGGAGACAACCTTCTGCTCTGAGTCATCCATATGCCTGTTAGAAAGAGCTGCTACTGTTGTCTCCTGCATAGAAGTCTCTCGGGATTAGTAGCTGATAGGTTCTAATTGCCTGTTATTTCTTGCTCATTCTGCTTGTACCCCTGCTCCTCTGATAAGAGGGAGAAGTTGTGGCTTCAGTAGATTCTGCAGTTTTAACATAATAATAATGAAATTCCACTTAAGCATGAACACAGTAACAGCAATCATTACTTCATTCTAATCCCTCACTCACTATAAATACACCAGCCTAAGCTCTTACTCACCATTTCCCAATGCAAACAAATCATAACATATATTTACTTATCACAGAGCCCAATTCTCCCCAATTTGTAAAAGATTCTATTAGCTCATACTTATTTTGCAATATTTAAAGATATTCATTAATTTCTCTAGCATTGTCCTGGGCAGCCAACTCTCCTCATCTTTTTGGGTTGGTTTGTTTTTATTTGTTTGACACAAGGTATCCTGGTTGGCCTCAACATCCAGATACTCCTGCCCCATGCTATTATGGGAATTGTATGTGTGGGTCCTCATGCCCAGGGTCCTTAGCTTTATCTTTAGAGGCCTGCTTGAACTGTTCTCTGTGAGTGACCTTTCTTTGATAGTCTAGCTCCCTTCACTTTATTACCCCTTTATAATCTCCCAGGGTCCTCCATCACCCCCACCTATGTTATTTATTTATGTCATAGTATATTTGTAAAAATACACAAAAGGCTAAAAATAATTTTATTTTATACATAATAAAAATGAACTATGGAAGATATATATATATTTACCAGAAGCCATGATCTGTGGGCTTTTGAATGAGTTTAATGGGAAGAAACCAGAGGTAAATGACAGAATACAAAACTCTGACAGAGCCAAGATGAGTGATAGAGACTAAGAAACTGGGAATTAAATGGTCCATGGCATGAAATATCTTAAGGGGCAGTAGAAAGTAAAAAAAGACAGTTCTTAGGATTGATGACTCGACTATTCTGGTAAATTCAAAATGCATTTCAATTTGAAATCTGTCACCTCATTGCATGGGAAATGAGGAAAAAAAAACCGTTCAGACCATCTCTGTCTCTGCCTGAAGTGACTCAAATTCACACACATACAAATAAAAACTAAAGCTACACTGACCTTTATAGCACTCGTTGCCTTTCTTTTGATCCTCCTAAACACAGTTCATAAGTTCATTTTCTTCATATTGTTTGACCTTGTCTACTCAGTATGATATTCTATTGATTTATTCTATTTATCAAAATTAATCATATATGTTTTAGTGACATAAATGTGTAAAATTTATTTTATGTCTGGGAAAAATGACTTCCAATGTAATGGTGGTCTATGGCAAGGGACCTGAGTGGCGATATCAACAGTAGAGATAAGAAAACTGTTGGCTCTGCTTGCCTGAAATTTATCCATTTCTTGGAGATCTCCTTATTAACCTCAAGGTTGAGCTCTGTCCAAGCCCCCCGTCCTCTTCCTCTTTCCTTCCTTCCTACCTTCCTTCCTTCCTTCCTTCCTTCCTTTCTTCCTTTCTCTCTCTCTTTCTTTCTTTCTGTGGCGATATCAACAGTAGAGATAAGAAAACTGTTGGCTCTGCTTGCCTGAAATTTATCCATTTCTTGGAGATCTCCTTATTAACCTCAAGGTTGAGCTCTGTCCAAGCCCCCCGTCCTCTTCCTCTTTCCTTCCTTCCTACCTTCCTTCCTTCCTTCCTTCCTTCCTTCCTTCCTTTCTCTCTCTCTTTCTTTCTTTCTTTCTTTCTTTCTTTCTTTCTTTCTTTCTTTCTTTCTTTCTTATTTTTTTGTTTACAGGCCAATGTGAACAACAGAGATGTTTGTACATGATACAGAGCCAAGGGGTTTCTTTGGAATTATGAAGTCTACAAAGTGCAAACTATATCTGCTGAACCTGTGTGAGTTTCCTATGAAAGAGTTTCATTCAGTGGGACATATTCCAGTTCTGTGAGGAGAAAGCAAACCTAAACCAAGTCATAAGCAGGAGACTCATTTGATGAGGATCTACAAAGAGCCAGGTTGTCCTATAAATGTGGAAGACTCAAAAGTGAAAACTAATAAGCCAGCCTTCTTCTCACAGATATTATATTCTGGTATAAAGAAGAGCAGATGATAATGAAAAAAATAATTTAAAATGATGAAACAAGATGTTAACAGGAATAAATCCTATGAAGGAACTGAGATCTGGAAGACAGAGACATATACAAGATATTTTTGAGGGGGAATCTTATATGAGTGGGTATATAAGCTGGAACTCTTTTGTAGTAAGAGGACACATAAATGGAAATCTGGATGAAGTCAGATTGCTATGCAAACATGTGGATGAATAGAGTTTCAGGGCAGAAGAGTGTTCACTGTGCTTAATGGAGAGGAGACCATTGGGCTGACCTGAAGTAGGAAACCAGGAGAATGACAGATGAATCCACAAAGAAATCCAGAGCTAATATTGAGTAGTGACTTAAATCTTGTAATAAGAACTTAGCAATTTATTTAAATCTGGTAAGAAAGCACTCAATAATTTCAAGCTCGGAAAACATTGTGTTTTACTATTTAAGGAGAAACATTGTGTCTCGTATAAAAACCAAGAAGCTATAATTCATGCTGTTACCTAGACAATAGAATGAGAGAAGAAAGAGTGTGCACATTGAGATGGGAAGGGACGTGTGTGTTAGGCAGGACGGTGACTGCACCTGCAGTGATGATGAAAATGAGAACACATTCTGAAGGAGTTGCTCTAGTTATTTTGCTCTACTTCACCTGCTGATTAGGTTTGAAGTTTAGGAGAAAGTGGGAGAAATTGTTACTGAAAGTTATTATCTGTGTAACTAGATAAGTGATGGTTCCTTTTCAAATTTTTTGACAGGGAGCATCAAAAGAAGGAAGTTTGAGTGCAGAAGATGTTTCTAAAAATATTTTATTTAACATTTTTATTTTATGTGTATGAGTGTATTGCATGCATGTATGGAAGAGCACCCATGTCATTCAATGCCCACAGAAGTCAGAAGAGGATGTCGTCAGATTCCCTGGAACCAGGACTAGGGATGGATTTAGCCACCATGTGAGTGCTGGGAATCAAACCTGGGTCTTCTGCAAGAGCAGCCAGTGTTCTTATCTGCTGAGCCATCTCTCAAGCCTCTAGAAGATGTTTGTAACCAAGAAACTATGTTTGGAGTAAGGGGCTTGAGGTGCTAACATGATGCTGGATTAGTAATTATTGGGATTTGTGTCAGGTCAATTGAGCTAATCTGGGATCACGTTTTCCAATGTCTTTTGCCTTTAAAGCATTCCAGATGGGTCATGAGGTTTTGTGTTCAGAAGCAGGAAGCAGAACCTTTTAAGAGGATAGTCTGGGGAATAAGGTACTACAACACTGTGCATCTGTAGACACTTTGTTGGCTCAATTTGCTAGTGTGAGATAGTTGGCAGAACTCTGAAACTTAAGAAATATTGAGGAAAAAAAGTATATCGTAACAGGGATATCTTTTTCACTGTTTCTATTGTCATTGGTAGATGCATATTAGAAATAAAGCACATTTGGAAGAAAATGAATCAAAGACTCCAGTTATTATTAAAGCAAAACCTTCACCAAAAAGAACAGTGAATACAATTGTACAAAGTTCTCATTGGTCCTGAATCCTGGCAGATGCTGGCAGTTCCTCTGAGTGGCTGTAGCCCATGGTCTGCTGTAGTTTTGATGGGTCCATTAAAAATAGCCCTTAGCTAGACACATGCATCCATCAGAATTAAGTGGATCACTCAGCACCTGCTTCCTGTACCCTGTCTTCTGTTTTCCATGTGCTTTTCCAGATACCGATGGGTCCTTGGCGCTTGCCTGTAGGTATAATACTGTCTCTGCCCAGAAAAAAGGTAATGATCCCAGGAACAAGATATGCAAGCCAGGCATATATTTATCATTTTAGGATTGCAGTCCCATTACTAAAAATAGGTATCTTGCCTTGAGTCCTCATGCTGTGCCAAGCTCTTACAAAACATATTCCAGATCTTATCTCCTTTAATCCTGGAAACAAAGGAATAGGCCAATGCAGTGTTAGTCCAATTTTGTATAATAAATTTAACTGTAAGTAAATTAAGTAAACTGTTCAAGCAAATGGCAGAATGATAAAGATTCAGATATGTGCATTCTGCTTCCAAAATCAAGTCTCACGTACTGTATTAAATTTCTTCCGTGAGCTTAAGTGAAGCTTAGAGAAATCTTTCTTAGAAACTTCAGGGAGTACAAGACTGGTTGCTTTGAAATTGAACTCTGGTGTAGTTCTTAGATACTTTGAAATCTTAAAAGCAAGAGGCGAACTCACAGTAACTCTTGTGACATTTCAAAACAAAATGAATCGTTTTGTTTCTAAATAGAAGTAATGGATAGCTTAAGAAAAATTATTTTATTGTTAAATAATTCCTTGAACAAGATATATAACTAGGGAAAATATCAGATTCCTATATCAGAAAAGCTATTTCAGACTCCAGAACAAGATGTAAAAAGACATTGTCTGATAATACAGTCTCCATGGTACATCTCTGCAGATTGACATCAGAGTTTGCTGCTGTTGTCAGTAGGATGGGACCTGACTGTTCTAGAAAACCATAGCTTGTCCTTCAGAGAATGCTATGTACTCGACGATGGAAAATTAGGGCTGAATACCAAAGGATAAAGGATTTGTTTTCCTGAGAGTTCCTTGGAGACCCTTAAGCATTTGTCTCTCTGATGCTCTAGGTGGCAGAGATGTGATAAGACTCAAAATGGGGCAACGCCTGGAAGAAAAGGAGAAAAAGTCCAGTCCAGTCCAGCAGGAACATGGCAAAAGCATGTATGCACTGAAATAATGCATGTACCATGGAAAGAAAGATATCACGAGCTTCAGTGTATATTACATGGAAGAATCAGAAGCCCCTCCAGGTCACCTAGCAAAGGAGAAAAATCAAAATAAAAGGCCGGGCATGAGAGTGTAGGCTGGAACTCCTATATGGAACCTCACCCACCCAAGGTTCAGGGACCATGAGGAAGAGGAGGGACAAAGATTGGAAGAACCAGGGCTGGTTCATGAACACAGGGAGGTAGAGGCTTCCAGGCCACTGGAGACTTGCTCATGTGACCCTGCAGCAGAGGTGACGTTGAACACAGACCCATGTCAGCTCAATTAAACAAGGGCCCAGAGGCAAGGAGAAATAGGTCGCAGTCCAGAACTAGTTGAGAACCATTTGAGACTGATTGCTGCTGGGTGAGGGAGAGTATGACCTACACCCGACCACTGGATGGGCTGACTAGACTCCAGTGGACATATTTACACTGAAGGACGTTTGGGTACAAACACCTGAATGAACAGGACTCATTATGTCTGGCAGAGTGCATAGGGTTCAGTGGGGCGGGGCAGGGATGGTTGAGTGGGTTCTGGATTTGAGTGGGAAATGTATGACATTTTAAAAGCTCAATAAAAATTTTTGAAAAAATTCAGAATAAAAAACAAGGGATTATTCCTAGGAAAGGGCTGAAGAGGAAGGAAATAAAATTGAGATAACTTCCAAGAAAAATCTAGGATCAGCCCCGATCACTGTCCAGCTCCTCTGTGCTGCCTGCATCAGAACTGGGCCACTGGTAGCTATCAGGGAGATTCTTCCCCTCTTGGATATGGGCACTATCAGATCGGTGAGCTGGCGAGATCCTGACCAGGGTTCAGAGATGTGACCAGGCCTGGATAAACAGTGGGCAGTGAGACATTAGAGCAGCACAGAGGGTAAAGAAGACAGTAGAAGAGTGTGTGGGATGCCGAGACTGAGACTCTTCATGGACACTCTCTGCTTGAGTCACCAACATCTTGGGACTACGAGAAGCACTACTTTCTACTGCCTCAGTACAGGTACAGATGGGAGGACACCACACAGTGTCCAAGTAACTAGATGCACAGGGAGAACTTCCACAGCCCTCAGAGGCTCAGTTGCAGCAAGCTTCTTGTAGAAAGAATAATCCCCAAAACACAGGAAAAAGAAGTTTTCACTTGCAGGTGTGGGGGTGTCTCAGACTATGGCTATCCAGCAGAAGATGGAAGACCACATAGAAACAGCTCTCAAATGACATACTGACTTGCCTTGTTTGAATTATTGAAACTATGAACGCTCCTCCAACAAAGACTGTTAGGAAAGGCAATCAAGGTGGAGGAAGGAAGTGAGAATGTCTTTGATTGCATTTTATTACTTTTTTTCTATTTTTATGACACTTTCATTCTTCAATTGTTTTGTTTTACATTTATCTTGTCAGAATCAGCGTAATGACTACTCTTCCCTTCTCTGTACCTACACCATAATTTTTCTATATCTTTTTCCATATATCTAACTCATATTTTCCCTTTCACTCATACTTTACTCTTTCTTCTCCCTTCCCATTCTTTCTCAATCATAACTATAATGTGAGTGCCCTCTACTCACCCTTTAAAAAACACAGACTAGCCGATAAACTAGTCAGAACCCAACCCATTCATTCCCTGCTTGTGAGATTGCAAACTAGTAGAGCCACTATGGAAATCAACACGAAGAACTCTTTAAAACCAAAAACAGATCAGCCATATGATCCAGCTGTACTACTCTTAGCATATACCCAAAGGACTCAAAGGATATTCTGCTACCGAGATACCTGCACAGCCGTATTTATTGCTGCTCTTTTCACAATAGCTAGGAAATGGAAACAACCTAAATGTCCCTCAACTGATAAATGGAAAATAAAAATGAAGTACATTCTAAACAGATATCTGTTCAGTGGTAAAGAAAAATGAAATTTTCAGGTAAATGGATGGAATTAGAAACTGTTATACTAAGTGTGGAAACCTAACCAAAACAAAAGACACATACTCCCTTTCATTTGTGGATCCTAGTTCCAAATCCTTAGAAGTGTGTATATGTCCTGATATAACTATAGGAGTCAGGAAAATGGGAAAGAACCACAGGGGAAAGTGGAAGAAGGAACTCAAGAGAGGGAGGATAGTAAGGCACAGGAGTTATCAAGTAGGAAATGAAAAAAATGAGTGGCACTTTAACTGGGAAGGGAGGAGGGAGGACTATACAGGGGAGAGGGAGGAAACATAAAAAAATGTTTACGTGCTATGAAAAGCCAAAAGAAATGTAGTATTTAATTTTTTAAGACCCTGTCTCAAAAAAAAAAAAGAAAAAGAAAAAGAGGATCTTACTATCTGTTAATTCCAAGAAATAGTCATCCCTGTCAGGATACCCATAGAGGGTCTTGGGTTGGAAATCATCCTATGAAGGAAATGGAAAGTAAAATAAAGCTAGTACAGTATTCTGATATCTGAGAGTGGATTTCAACTTAAAATGAGTTAGAGTGTGATAAGAAGGCTACTAAATACTAGTAACAAAAACATTATAAAGAAAATATAACAATTGTAAATATATATCACCAAATGTTGGGTCTTCCAATTTCATAGTCAAACACGAAAGGTCATGAAAAGTCAGGTCATGCATGACACACGGATAGTGGAAAACTTTGATAATCCAATATCAATAATAGCTAGTGGTCCAAACTAAACATCAGTCAGTAAATTTCAGAGCTAAACTGTATAATTGATCTGGTGGATTTAACAGATATACACAGACTATTCCATTCAATAGATATTGAATACACATTCTTCTCAGTATCTTCTGTAAATGCTTCTGAATTGATGACTTTATAGCCACAAAACAAACATTACCAAATACAAAAGAAACAAAGAAATTCCTTGTATCTCATCATCATAGTGGAATAAAATCAGAAATCAACAGAAACTATGCAAATACTTGTGGAATGAACAATATGTCATTACAAAAGTCAGGAAAGATATTTGAAAATCCATACAGTGATATTAATATGCTAGTATGACTTATCAGAAGCTCTGATATAGCTAAGGCAATTCTGAAAGGAAAATTAATAGCCATGAGTGCTTATAATAAAACTAGAATGATTTAAAATATATAACAATTTACTTCGCAATCTTAGAAAAAGAAGAATAAGTCAAACTAAGGAATAATAAATATTAAATTTGAAATTAATAGAGACTGAAAAACAATACCTACAATCAACAAAGCAGAATTGATTCTTTGAACAAATAAATAAAATTGTCAGACTGTTGTTGAACTAATGAGCATATAAGCCACAACTTAATAAAATTAGAGACAAAACAAGAGATATTATAACAGATGTCAACCAAATCCAGGTAATCATTAGGGAATATTTTGAAAACTTTTACTAAAATTCATTGGAATTCTAGAGAAATGGATGAATTTTTTAGTCACCTATGACTTACCAAAATGAAATCAAGAGGAAATAAACAACAGATCCATTGCAAGCAGTAAGATTGAGAAAAGCAGTTTTTAAAAGTTTCCTCATAGTGCAGACAGATTTGCAACTGAATTGTACCACACATTTCAGGAAGAGGTAACACAGTGCTTCTCAAACAAGTTCACAAACTATAGAAGACAGGAATAGGACCAAACTCATTCTTTAAAGTTAGCATTAACTATGATATCAAAGGTGGATAAAGACACAATTACAAAAGATCAGTTTTACTGATGGACATAGACACAAATATTCTCAATAAAGTACTTGCAAACTCAGTTCAAGAATACAGAAGATGACACAGCACGATCAAGTTGGTTCCATCCTAGTCATGCAAATTTTCATCAGCATATGCCAATCAATAAATGTAATACAACAAACAGATGTAATGAAAGAAATCACATGATTAATCACCTCAATGACATAGAAAACGAATTGCAAAAAGTTAAGTATCTTTTCAGGGTAAAAGTCCTGAAGAAACTAAGAAAAGAAGGGACGTAACCTAGTAACCTATGTATTAGCAACCATCATTGGGAAGACAGAAAGTATTTTCTACAAAATCCAGAGCAAAATAGGAGTGTACGCTCTGTGCACTCTTATTCAATACTGGACAAAATCCTAATAAGGTCAGTAAGTCAAGAGAAAGAAATAGAGATACAAGTAGGAAGGGAGCAGTCCAATTATCTCTATTCACAGATAACATAATTTTGTAAAAGATTCTAATGACTGCTTCAGAAAATTCTTGAATTTTATATATAAACATTTTCAGCCAAGTAGCATAATTCAAAATCAATACGTAAAAAATAAATAGATTTTCTATTTGCCAATAATGAACTTGCTGAGAAATAAATTAGGAAAAAATATTTTATACACTGTAGCATCTATAATAAATAAATAAATAAATAAATAAATAAATAAACCTAACCAAGAATTTTGAATGATCTCTACAAGGAGAGCTTTAAGACAATAGAGCATGAATAGTTCTTCCTGTTCATTCAGTAAAAAATTAATATTCTGGAATTGTTATGTTACCCAGAGTGGTCTACAGATTCAGAGTTCATCAAAATTCCAAAGACATTCATCACAGAACTAGAAAAATATAATCCTAACACTTATATTGAATCAGAAAAGACAACGGATACCTAAACAACCAACTAGAAACCTAAAAATAATGATTCTGAAGATCACAATACCTGATTTCAAATTATGCTTCAGAACCATAGTGACAAAGACAGCACAGTACTTGAGTGGGCGTTCATGTACACACACACAGACACACACACACACGCACACACACACAGACACACACACACACAATGTAAACCGATGGAATGAAATAAGGATTCCAATATTCACCCTCTTCAACAAATGGTACTGTGAAAACTGAAAATCCACATATAGAAGAATGAAACTACATTCATATCTCTCACCTCATATAAAAATCAATTTAAATGGATGGAAGACCTTCATATACCACCTGAAGTGCAGAAACTACTAGGCAAAACTACTTCAAAGTGTAGATATAGGAAAGAACTTTCTGAAAGGCTTTCCAGTAGCACAAGAAATAATCCTAGAATTGACAAATATTACATGAAAAAGTTCTTTCGGAGCAAAGAAAATAAACACTAGAACAAAAAAAAATAGCTTACAAAATGGGAAAGAATCTTTGACAACTAAAATTGAGATAGAAGACTAATACCTAGATTACATAGAGAATTATAAAATTAACACCAAAATAAAAAAGGCTTCCATTTAATAAATGGAACAATGAACTGAATAATTCTTTAAAGAAGAAACAAAAATGGCTAATAAATATTTGAATAAGTGTTCAACATTCTTAGCCATCTGGAAAATGCAAATTAAGACTACTTTGTGATTATATCTCACCTCTGGCAGAATGGTTACCATCAAGGAAACAACAGATGTTGTCAAGGAGGTAGAGAAAAAAATCAACATTTATTCATTGTTTCTGGGAATGTAAATTGTTGAAGTCATGGTAGAAATCTGTGTGGTGGTTTCTTTAAAAGGTAAAACATGTCTACTATCTGATCCATGATACCAAAGGTATATCCCCTAAAGACCCTAAATCCCACGACGTAGATATTTGCATATTCATGTTTATGACTGCTCTCTTCACAAAAACTAGGAAATAGAACCAGCTCAGATGTCCATAAACAGAATAGATAGAGAAAATGTGCTTTATGTACAAAATAAAATTATTTTCTTTTTTTAATTATTTATTTAATAACAGTATAATTAGAAGAAGCATTTCATTACAACAGCATTGACATACTCAACAACAATTTCCAGAGCTAAGATGCATCTCTTTCAAAACTGGCTGTAAATTTTTAGGTTTACACTTGAATTGATACAGTTATATAGTATTATACTCCATATAAACCCCATAAGATATTAAATTAAATGAGGTTTTAAACTTTAAAAAAGATCTCCATTTCATTATTAAAATACATAAAATTATTTTCTTTATTAGAAAGAAAAATGAAATTGGGGTGGGAGAAATGGGTCAGTGGTTAAAAGCACCGCTGCTCTTCCAGAGGACCCAGGTTTGAGTCTCAATACCCACATGATGGCTAACAACCATCTATGATTCTAGTTCCAGAGGAATCCAACACCCACTTTTGGCCTCCATGCACTTCACACAACACAGGTGCTCTTACAATACATGCAGGCAAAACACTCATACACATACAAAAAAATATATCAAAAAAAAAGAAGAAAAGAAAAATCAAATAGTGTGATTTGTAATAAAATTTATGGAACTGGAAACTGTTATGTTAAGTGAAATAAGTCAGACTAAGAAAGACAAATCATGTCTATTTTCTGTCATATGCAGATCCTGGAGTGAACTCAATCTCTCTCTCTCTCTCTCTCTCTCTCTCTCTCTCTCTCTCTCTCTCTCTCTTTCTCTCTCTCTCTCTCTGTGTGTGTGTGGGGTGGTAGGAGTAGTTAATAACATTGTTGATCAATACGAGACATGAAGAGATCTTAGAGGCAAGGGGAAGGGACAAAGAAAAGAAGAGAGCACAGAAGTGCGACTGTTGGAGGGAGGACGGGACCAGCAAACAGCAGCAAGAGGCTGGAGGAGGGGACTAGGAGGGAGATGAGAACAGAGCGTTTGTGGAAATGCCTTAATGAAATCATAGCCTTCATAGCCAAATCAAATGTTCTATTAAAAATGAGAGAATTTCACAAATTCAGATTAAATAATTTATAGTAAACAAACTGTCAAATATATCCACATTTATGTCCGAACTAGGAAAAAAGGATAAAGTGCAAACAAGCTCAGGTACGTAGTATTACTAGAAGTTAAAAGCAAATTCACTCATATAAATTAATCTTCAGAGGAAAAAAAAACATGTATTTTTTTAGGATAAGAAGAAATCAAAGCTGGAATTATACATTATTGAGGCAGAGGTATTACTGTTTATGAATTTATACAAAAATCATGCTTTACAGCCATTTTCAAGATTTTTGTACTGTAAAACCTGATAAATGAAGTTTATGTTCATCTCAAAAGTTTGCAAAACAACATAAAACTGAGGCTTAGAATCATTTCTGATCCCCTTGTTACATAAAAATAGACCAAGCTTATTTCCTTGTCCCTCTGCTATGCAATACTGAACCAGCAGTATCAAGGCAATTACTTGCTCTAGGGAATACTTGCTCTTAGAAGATAAGACTGGGAACCAACTGAAATAGCTTTCTAATCAAGATTAACAACTTGTTCAATTCTCATTTGAAAACCCTGACTTCAGAGTGCCATACCAATCCAAAATCATTTCCCTGGCTTTGCCAAATCCCACACAGATTCCCTCCTGTGGCAAAACTATCTTTAAGCCTATCCAGACCAGATATTCAAACCTGGCAGACTCCATGGCCTTGGGGTTCACATTGAGGCTTCAGCTAAGGGGCAGCCACCACCACCCTGTTGTCCCTATCCTTGGCCTGCATTGTTGGAAACTGTTTTATCCAGTGAATGTGTGGTAGGATAGAGCAGTAAACACAAGATGGTACATCCTAACTGAGTGCCAGGTTGGTGAAATATAAACCCTAATAATCCCATCACACACTGCTGCCAGACCAGTGCTCTTGGATTAAGACTTGGGACCCAGTATTTTGCTAGTGGAGACCTGCAGCAATGACTGGATGGACTTTGACACTGATTTTTTGATGTTTGGCTGACTGAAGTGGTCTCAGGCCATAAGCACACCATAAACAGCAGGCACACAATAGTAGTGCTGGCCTTAGCCCTCTTCCTGAACTATACTGGTTTCAATGGACTGTGAGCTTGGTATGAGTCAGAGTCAGTGTTTTGATATTGGTAACTACAAAAATACCAGTGCAATCATTGGTAGCCCAAATTTAGTTACAATATCATGGGGTCATCCATGGTCCATCTGGGGGGAAAGGGGAAGTAAGCAGCAATTCATTACATAGAAACCTAGGGTTAGCCCTTTCATGGTGAATCCTAGCACTGAGCAAAACCCCACAACATCTGATCACATGGTTGTAACTGTGGATAAGCTTGTTCTGGTCCTATGTGGAAGCCTCTGTGGAACATGTGCTACCCATTTTAAACTACCACCTGCTCATCCTGGAAAACCTACCAGCTGAAGATCTGGACAAACCTGGACACCATGCACCCTCTATTGTGAAACAGTGACAGCACACCAACACTAAGCTCAAGCCAGATCTCTACATAGGCTATGTCATGCTGAAATATAAGCAATGATCACAAGTGAGGGAAAGAAAGAAAGAAAAAAAGCCATGTCCTTAGAATTTCTAGAATGATATAAAGTCAGATTCAAAGCAGCTGAATAAATGCAAAATCTTCACACACAGACATCATCAGCACATGCTATGACGGCTGGAACGTGAGCTGTTTCCGACATTATGTATTGGGGTATGTTTCCCAGACAAAACTGTGGAATGGAAGTGAACAGTGAAGGACTAATTGGTGGACTAATCACTTAGATTCCTAATATGATGTCGTTATTGTAGGTAGTGAAAAGCAGGGAGTAGGGTCCAGTTGAAGGAAGTAGGTCACTGGGGGCATGTTCCTGGAGGCTGTATCTTACCCTCCTTCCTTCCTGTATTCCACTCTGCTTGCTTTCATGATACAAGCTCTCTGCGTTAATTCTTCAAGCTGTAACTCACTCTGCTTTACCACTTTCTCTTGCTGCACGGGAGATTTGAATGAGAAATATCATGGATTTGAACACTTGGTCCCCTGTTGGTGGTAGTGTTTGCGGGAGATTATGGTACCTTTTGGAGCTAGAGCTGTGAGGACAAAGTATATCCCTGGGGGTGGGCTTTGCCGGTTTATAGTTTGTACCACTTCCTGTACTCCATCCTGGGTTCCTGTGCGCAGATGAAATGTGATCTCAGTTCCCTGCGCCTGCTGCCAGGCCATAACTTTCCTGACATTGTGAACTCTAGTTCTCTGAAACCATGAGCCAAAGCTCTTTCTTTCTTACATGGCTTTTGGTCATTGTATTTTATCACAGCAACAGAAAAATAACTAATACACTGTCCAAAGTCATGGGGCCAAGGGGCGATGGACTGAGCCTTCCACAGCAAATCAAAGCAATCGGTCCCTTTCAGTTGTTTTCCCAGGGTATTCACAGTTAAACGAGGTAGCTGTTTAGTAACTTTCTCAACAAGTATCAAGAAATTTCAGGGACTGATGATCTCACCTAATGAACAAAATAAGCACCCGACCATCGTGCATCTGATATGTCCTCTCACAGGGAAAGAATCTAAAACAATTGTTTTAAGAACTCAATGATCTATAAGGAACTTCAGAGGAGCAACTGTTTAGTACATTCCGTATTTTATCAGAGGAATGAAAGAGAAGTTGAAGTAATTTTAAAAGTCAAACAAATGCTACATGAAAAGTAAACTAAGCCAAATGCAAAATATGACAGAAGCGACCTTAGGCAGAGTAAATCAACTGCAGGAAAGGTAAGTGAGCTTGAAGGTGGGGTATTTGGAGATACAGGTAGGAAGGAGGAAGAATGAGAATGAACTCAGACAGAAAAACATTGGAACAGAATTAAAGGAATACATATTTTCCTTATTGGGACCAAGAAGTTTCAGGGAGGATTTGTTAATACCAACAGGTAGTCAAAGGGATGTAGCAGAAAATGTCCCAAACCAAGATCCAGGTAAAATATCAAGGTACTTGATATTTGAAGGTCACTAGTCAGATTCAACTGAAAGACTTCTACCCCAAGACATATTAAAACCAAGCCCTCTAAGGTTAAAGACGGGCATCTTATGCAACAAAAGAGACATTGCATACATATGTTCCAATTCACTTAACCATGTATTTCTCATCAAAATACTTACAGGTCAGGGGAGAAACAGATGAGATTTTTAACAGTGCTGAGAAAAAATACTGTGCCCAGCAGAGCTATCCATTAGAAACAATGGAGAAACATGTACATTTCCAGGCAAACTGAAAAAACATTGGAAGGTAAAAACTCACTTGTAAGGGCAACTATCCAGGTCAATTCAGATTGCTACAGTACGGAGCGCATAAGCCACTATGTCTGTAGTAGGAAGAATATACCTATTTCAAAATCGTGGAAATTAAATTAGTATCCTTAGAAAGGTGATTTTTCTGTTAATATGATAATTTTTCTGTGTAATATGATATAGCAGTCTGCTTAAAAATTTGCCAACAAATTATGAAGTTATTAAATTTAAGGGACAAAAGTAATATAGTTAGATAATATGTTTCTCTTGGGAAAATATGGGCCAAAACTTTAGTTGCAACTTTTCATATACATTTTCCCTCTACTAAGTATCAGACCTTTCTAGTATCCTAGGTTCTGAAGGTAGACTTCTTCTTTAACTTATTGAAATTTGAAATTTAAATTTTATATATTGTTTACAGTTAGAGCAAATCACTGAATTTTTAAAATTTTGATTTTCTCTGTTTTAATCAGTCAAATCTAGAGTCTATACCCTCTGTTAAAGAATTTGCATCAGCTAGTTTAATTATTAACAGATACTTCTTTGTTGAAAAACTAGCAAACTGACAGTAAGAAATCTAAAATTCTATTAATTTTACTTCTCTAATGAAATGTAAATTAAAATATATGAAGTGAATCTTTGGATTGGGGGATGTATTGAGACCTTCCCTAGTATAAATATGGTTTCTTAACTTTGGGGAAACAGAAACTTGTGGTGAAAAGTTTTTCTTTTTATTTTTCTTTCATTTTTTTGGTTTTGTTTTTTCCATTTGTGATAGTTGCAGAGTTGCACAAAACTAGCTTAACAAAGAAATTTGGCAAATGAAGTACATGTAAACACAAATTCTATATATGTATATACAATGCTATATAGATATGTATTTATTATGTCATAAACTACAATGGGTAACTTTAAAGATTTCTCCCTCTCCTTGTACAATGAAATGAATGTCTTTCTTTGAAGACTGCAGTCTGTGTTCGCTTTAAGGGTATTTAACAGTATGCTATGGTTTTCTATCTTGCCTTGCCTTGTACTTCTTTCTGTTCTGGAGTATCTGTGTCTAAGCACAACATCTTCACACTGTGCTGTATTGCTGCTGAACTAAATGCACTTTCCCCATATTTGGGACACTGGCTTCAAACAATTCAGTCAGTACCATTACTTCAAATCTCATCTTTCCTTTGTTGGTCGGTGGTTACACAGTTATGGAAAAAAGGCACATTGCATAGAAGCCATCGGTAGTTCCATGGACATAATGTAAGATGCGCATGTACTTTACTGCCTTTATAGGACTAACAAAATTGTGAGTGTGTGCCCCTTTGGTGCTCTTATTTTGGTAGTGTTGGTCTAAGATAGTTTAATTGTTGAGGAGACTCACAGAGCAAGTGCATCCTAGATACCATCCTAAAAACACTTCCCATATAACAAATAACTATCATATATAGTTACATATTGCTACACCACCCCATTTTGTTGGCTATTATGTTTTAAACTACCATTTTTTAAATTTAAACTGCAATGCTAAGATAAAAATTTGAACTTTTGCTTTTCCTGGCACTCAAATTCAAGGCTTGGTTTGAGGTCAAATCTGTGTTCATAATTGGCAAATTTATAAGGAGCAACTAAAGAGTGAAGGCAGGTAAAGATATAAAGACCTAGAATGCTTAAATGTGCTGAAAAACTATTGTAGATGTTAAATTGCTATCTATTCAAAATAGTTTCTTATAATCAAAAGGTGTTTCTTGTAAGACTCATGGTAACCATAAAACAAAAATTTGAAATGACATGTAAAAAATTGTAAGCAAAGTGCAAAAGCATGAAGAGTTCTTTGTAGTTACATAAGTGTGCAGTTATATAAGTGAGTACAGTAATTCTATTTTACCAAAAGCATTTAAGAATCTGTTTTTCATTACTTATTTGGACTAATTGCATTTAATTTGAACACTTGGCCTTAAAAATTATACTCTATCTTTGGCTATTTCTTCATCTTCAATATATTTGAATTGTTAAAAATAGATATGCTTGATGTGGTAAATTTGTTTCTCCTAAAGGTTATTATTGTTAAAAATATGTGAAACTTGTGGTTCAGAATCCAGAGAACTTGGAATATATTAGTCACATTCATGCCAATATAAAGAGTTTGATTCCATTACTAAAATGTGTTACTGTGTCATGTTACACATGTTCCTTTTTCCAAGGAAAGCATTCACACATAAAAATGTCACATTAAAAATTTCAGAAAGTTTATATTTTAGAGAGTAAAATGAATGAAGCAATCAGAAATAGTAGTCTCTCTTCTGAAATATTTACTGATACAGAAAGTATATGGTATTCTCAAATTTGTCTGTATAAATCTTATCTTTTATTTTAAATTTCTAGTGGATTTCATTCCACCTTTTAAAATTCTATATTAAAATAAGAAACAATGGAAGGTTCCCTATTATTGCACAATTTTCTTTGGAAAATCTTCTGGTAGTAGAAATGTTGGTTTGAATAGTTGATTACTGCATCTCCTGATAGTCCATTTAACTAATCTAGAGGTCAGAAAAATATAGTTCATGGGTTTAAACTGGCTCATGGCCTGTTGTTGTAAATAAAAGTTCTTTTGAAGTGCGCATTTTCCCAATTCATTTATATATTATTCATATTTGTTTTGTTGGAACAGTAAAGATAAGTAATTGCAAGGGAAATTCTGTGTTCTGCAAACTTGAAGTGTTCCTATCTACTTCTCCATAAAAGACAATTGTTAACTCCTAAATGAAAATAATAGACCCATGTGTGCTACCCCATCCTATAATAAACAAGCAGCTAGAGAACATGAGGTATGTGTTGACTCGGCAGCAGTTCTCAGACTTGAGAAACATGAACAATTCTTATGAAGGGTGACCAGATCCTCTGAGCTCTTCAGAAGTGATTAAAATTACTGTGATTATATGGTTACTTAAACCTGAATTCAAATATATACAGGATCGTATTTTTTTGCTTACAGCTTTATTACAAAATACATAGAAAACATTGTAAGGGGAGAATTAATACCAAATAGATTTATTGATGATGATTTTTTGATAAACTAAATCAGTGCCTTGAGGTACAAAATGACACTACTTTATGTGACAGAAGTTCTTTGAGTTTAGCCCTCAGACTATACTGAAACTCCATATGGTAATCTGTTCTTTTTCTACTTTACATGCCAGTCACAGTAATGTGGATTCTCCTTTTTGAAGAAAGTGTTCATTTGGGTATTACATATTAAGTAGGAAAATCATAAATAAAGGAATATCATAAGATTAAAATTCTAAAATGATCTCTGTACTTTCCTTATTTTCTCAGGACCTTTGTAATATTCTTTCATGAACCAATTCAGTGAGAACAGATCACCTCTGGGGACTTAATTCCAATAAGTCCTTGTATATAATGCCTATCAAAGCTTTGTGGTGAAAAAGTACATAAATAAATGTATATATGTATATGAGATTGTCCTATTTTCATGTATATTCATGCACACATGAATATATATATATATAGAGAGAGAGAGAGAGATTATGACTTAAATGGAGAGAAAAATTGGATTATTCTCATTAGATGCTACAGAGTACCCATATAGATATACACAGCCCCATAAGAAAAGTAACATTTTAAAAGAAAGTAAATACAGAATAATGTTCATTAAGTTCATTAAATAAGGCAAGGATGAAAGATACTATACCACTATTTAATTTTGTTGTAGAATCCAAATGCTTGAAGAGGGAGCCATAAATAAACGTGCTTTTTCTAACAGACTATATCCTACTATAAGCAACTTTAGGGATTTAATGAAGTAAGTAGATCAGTGGTTTATTCTACACAACATAGAATTGTGAAAGAGTTAAGCAGGATAAAGAAGATGTGAATCTTGCATTGTAAAAACTTGTAGCTAACCAAAACAAAAATAGGACATTCTATGTCAGAGTCAGGTGTTATTTTCTTTCAAGTCTGTCTATGAATAACTACTGATGTAAGGGACACATTCATTTCTGTGGACAGAATGCCTCAGAGAACAACTTTAAAGGAGGAATAGCGTGTTTTAGTTCACAGTTTCAGAGAGCTCAGTCTGTGGACAGTTGGCTCTATTTTTCTGGGACCACTGTGAGAGAGAATATTATGGTACAGGAATGTGTAGAAAAGAAGGCTTTTCATCTTATGAAAGATCCAGAAAGACAAGAAGAAGGACTCTGGGACAGGTATGACAGAACCCTGATGGCACTTCCTCAGTGAACTGCCACCTTTAGTGGGATTCTACTATACCCCAAAATAGCATCACCACCTCAGGACCAAGTATTCAGTAAATGAGTTTATGAAGGACATTTTTGTTCAAGCCATAACAAGTGGTTAAAAATCAGTACATTACAAATTAATTATCAGCTTGACTTATAAAATGAAATGATACAAGCTACAGGGATTTACTTATTAAAGTTTCCAATAATAATGAAACACAGCAACTTCTGATTAACATAAGTCCCTGTGAAAAATAAACTGTCACATTGGACCTAGTGGTACAGGCCTACGATTGCTGTCACTCAAATAGCCGAGGCAGGGGATTGCTAATTCTTGGCCAATGTGGGCAATTTAGTGAGGTGATATCAAAATAAAAAGTTGTCTCCAAATTGCCTCTAAGATAAAACGTTTCTTTTTGGAGGGAAGCTGGAGAAACAACAGGATGTGCTAAAGAGAACAACAGGATGTTTTGAGGGGAGGTGAGAAAGTCCATCTTCCAGGAAAGCTCCTAAGCTCTCAGGAAGTAAGCAACTCAATAGCTTCAGGACGTTTCTGAAACTGAGCTAGTTCCCTAGGACTCTCCCCTCACCCTAGCACATAAAATCCCCTGAGAACTGCTGAGAGAACCTCTACAGGAACCAAGGTCCCTAGAATATGCAGAGACCAGCTAAACTGCCTAGAATAGGCTTAGACCAACTGAGCTGCCTCTGGTTGTGCATTGTGCTCCAGATTTCCTGCTTTTGTGAGCTGTCACCCATGCTGGGATGGGCTTTGTTGGTGCAACTGTATTTGATTCGTTTCTGTTCTTGTAAGTAAGCCCTCACCCATATTCTTATAAATAATCCCAATATAAATCAATGGTTCACCAATGTGGATTTTAATGGTATCCTTATTTGATCTGTCATTGTTTATCTGGGGTGAGCAGACGTTTGTTTACATCTCATCAGGAATAGTGTTACACAATTAAAGTGAAAACAAAAAAAAATCTAGACTTAAAAAAAGGGTTGAAGATATAGCTGGATGGTGGAGTGCTTGCCTGTGAGAGAGAGAGAGAGAGAGAGAGAGAGACTTTCATTCAATGAGACTGCAACTTTACATATTTATGATGTTTACTGAACATCTTTTTAAAGGATTAAGTTACGGACAGTTGCTAGCTATCATGTGGGTGCTGGGATTCAAACCCGGGTTTTCTGCAAGAACAACCAGTGTTCTTAACCACTGGGCCATCTCACCAGCCCCAAGGATTAATTTTTATAAATATATTTAGCAGTATAAAAACACTAAGTTTATTTGTGTTTTAAACTACTAAAACTTAGGAAATGATTCTTTAGGATAATAAATCTCTGAATTGAACATATTCCAGGAACCAGTATTTGCTAATGTTTTACCAACTGTTCTAGAACAAGACCATAGACTTTGTCTGCAGTGAACGTGAGTAGATTGGTTATTGACACTCCACTGTGGTTTACTTTTATTTCCCTCCAAAGTACAAAAGAAGCAGAAAATGACATGGGGAAGTAGAGAGGAGAGTTTATGGCGTCACATGCCTTTCCTTTCAACTACATATTTTCCTCTTAACTGCTCACAAGATGCATCAGTTTGGTGCTGTTGGCAGGTCCCTGAGCAGGAGATGTTGCTGAGTCCTGGTGTGGATCTGTAGGTTCACTGCTGTCTATGTACCGAACACTCATTTCAGCACACAGAAGCACTATCAAACAAATCAAACCTCATTACACTCAGGAACCCCATTGTCATACATCTTTGAAGACTTTAGGAGATCTTTGAAGGTCTTTGAGTCTGCTTTACCAGAGATGATGTGCTTCCCTTATCACCAGTGTGTATGAAAATTGTTTCTTGAAATAAGAAACAATGCAGGTGCAAAGAATGAAGGAAAGGATTAAGAAAAACTTATTTTTCTTAAGTGAAAAAATTCCTAATTATTTTGATTAAAAACAAATCATTCTTTATTTTCCCATAAAATGCTCTTTAATGTTTTATGTAATGTTTACTATTTAGTAATCTTTCAACAGTATATCCAGGAAACTGAGAATACAGATAATTTTTGTTATCACAAATGCGACAAAGGCCACATTTCCTATCAGAAGGTGCCATATGAACCCCATCTGATCCAGCAGCATCTTTCACATCCACTCTTCTCTCAGAATAGACTCTGGCACATTGCAAAATAGATTCCCTTTAGTTCATGACTTGTTCAGTTGCAAATTCATGTAAACCACAGAACCAGTTTGGCACCTGCTGTGATCATGAGTCTACTGCTGTTTCTCTAATCAGAAAACATTCCTATTAGATAAACCATCTGGCTTGAAAAGCATCCCTTTTGCATTCAGAATGACTTTGTTAGAATTCAGCCAAAGTATATCTTGAAAGGAAAGATGTGTCAGCAAGACTAGTCTGTTTACTAATGGAACAGCTCTCTATTAAAATGATCATTTGTGAGCTAAAAACCATACAATGAAAACATTACGGAACATGAATGTGCTCTAGTTACATGTGAATGTGGGAACAGTGCAGCCTTTGTCTACAGCCATGAACTGAGACCTGCTGGAATTTAGTGACTTACAGTCATTAGCTGGAAAAAGCTGACGGACTGTGTGTGTCCCTGATTGCAATAGTCTCCACTGAAGTCTCCATTGAAGGTTCCTTTGTGACCATTAATCAGTTCTACCTGTAGGTACCCGCCTGCTGCTGGGTCAGCCTTGGAATCATGTTTATTTTGGTGAATGTGACTCATTTTTATTTATTCCCAAATTCTTCAAGCTATTTATATATTTTTAAAATTTTTGCTCAAATGACAGTAGCAATATAATGCTACATTAAGAATGATTCATAGAATCCAAATGATCTAGCTTTAATATTCTGAGTCCAAAAGAGAGCACTGGAGTTATGCACTTATGAGGCATCCTAAGTAGGTGTCGGGAATGGATCTTCAGTTCCCTGCAAGAGCAGCATAGGCTCTGAACCTCTAAGCCATCTCTCAAGTCCTTCTTAAACTTTTCTTATAGCTCATGGTCATTAGGAAAAGTATAGGTATTGAAAAAAAAAATGTGTTTCATGATATATTTTATTATGGTGCCTGTCTTAGTTGAGTGAACATAATTTGCTAACATGGTTTTAAAGATACTTGTAATTAATAGCAGCCAGCTGGGCCTGTACTTTTGAATTGACAGAGCTCCTTCAAGCTGAGCCCTCATGTGTCCAGAAGCTATATATGTTTGTTTTATTTATTATTATTGTTGTTGTTTTGTGTGCATGTTATTTTATGCATATATGTAAGGGTACCCGTGTTGTACAATGCCTGCAAAGGACAGAAGAAGGCATTGAATTTCCTGGAACTGGAATTACAGTTGTTAGCTGCCATGTGGGTTCAGTGATTTGAACCCAGGTCTTCTGCAAGAACAGCCAGTGCTCTTAACCACTAAGCCATCTCCCCAGCCCCAATTTGTTGTTTTATTATAGCAACTTTTGAATATTCTGATCTGGAAGTCAGATAAATGTGGAAAACATCACCCTTAACAGCGTCAACTAAATGTGGGCAGTATCCTCACGTCCTTGTTTTCTTCTGCCTTTTCTTTTTTCTTTCCTTCCTTCTTTCCTTTGTTTATCTGTCATCTATCTATATATCTTCTATCCATCCATCCATCCATCATTTATTGGTCTTTTTGAGACAGGGTCTCCCTGTAACCCCAGCTGGACTGGAACTCTCTCTTATAGAGCAGGCTGGCCTTGATCTCTGAGAGATCTGCATCTACCTCCAAATGCTGGGACTAAAGGCCTGCAACACTATGTCCAGCTTGTCTGTTTTTTAAGAGGCTCTTGATGTGAGCTCAGGTTCCTTACATTTAGTGGCTAAAATTTGAAAGAGGTGTTTTTTTTGTTGTTGTTGTTGTTTTCTGAAAGAAAATGACCCCATACAGCTAGATTTCAGTAGGCAAGAAAAATGATCAATTTCCAAGACTTGAGAGGAAGCAGCATAATTAATAGTCATAGTAAAAGCAGGTTTGCATGAAATGAACCCACCCTGCATACTGTGTGTGTGTGTTCATGTGAACATATCTGCCTGAATGTACACTTGTATTTATTACGCAAAACTCTTAAATCAGGTGTAGAAACACAACGTGAAAACCGAGGAAGTTAATGATGATTTGACTTTA
This sequence comes from Nannospalax galili, assembly GCF_000622305.1. NCBI lineage: Eukaryota > Metazoa > Chordata > Mammalia > Rodentia > Spalacidae > Nannospalax > Nannospalax galili. The sequence continues at coordinate 6,450,414 of NW_008335436.1, read as the reverse complement.
GTCTAGGCATTTTCCATTATGGATTGTCTTAAGAGTATATAATAAAATTACATAGGTCAGCTGGAGAGATGACTCACTGGTTGAGAGCATGTACTGCTCTTTCAGAGAACCTGAGTCCAGCTCCTAGCAACTACATCGGGTGGTTCACAACACCCTGTAACTCCAGTTCCTGGAGAATCTGAGACCTCTGGCTTCCGTGGGCACCTGAACTCATGCACATATCCACACACAGACACAAACCTATACACATAATTAATTTTTAAGGCATAAAAAAATAGATCTAGGGGCCGGAGAGAAGGCTCAGCTCTTGCAGAGTACCCATGTTTGATATTCAGCACTATGTGGCAGCTAACAACCATCCATAACTCTACATCCAGGATATCTGACACCTTCTGACCTCCATGGGCATTGCATGACACAGGTGCACTTATATACATGCAGGCAATGCACTCATACACATAAAAATAAGTTTTAAAAATAAATAAAAATAAAACTTTATTATTAGTATTCAGGACAATAAAACTGATAATTACATATATCATTTGTTGGAATGATATATGTAATTATTCCATATATTGATGCATATGCATTTTTACATCTTTCTTTAAATTTTATTTTTTTGAGAATGTCAGACATGAGTATTGTATTTGATTTCCACCTCTCCCTGCCCCCTTCCACTCATACTGTTTCCATGTTCCTCTCCTCATTCTAGAACTCATGACTTCTATAATTATTCTGCACACACACACACAAACACACACACACACACACACACACACACACTACTAAATCCATTTAGTGGTGCTCATATATACATATGTTTGGGGCTGACCATTTGGAATTGGATAACTTATCAGTGTCTTGTCCCTGGAGAAAACTGATTCTCCCCTTTTCAGGAGTCATTACTTATTTGTAGTTCTTCTTCCAGTTGTGGGGCCTTATGAAATTCCCCTCATCCACATTGGCATGTTGGCTGGTCATTATGCAACATATTGTTAAGATTTCATGAATGCAGCATCTCTGTCATGTCTTGAAGACATTATTTTGTAGCCAACGTCCTGGCCCTCTTCCATGATATCCTCTGAGCCTTAGGTATAGGGGTTGCATTGAAGATGTACCAAGTAGGGCTGAAATGCAGATACTCTTATGTAATGAAGCAGATGACTCTACTACTTATTATGGTTCACTGATTTCTTAACGGAGAAAAGGTAATGTGTCAGATAGTCAATAAAAGAATCAACTGCTCTGTCTAGAATTCTCTGGAAATCCTGATAAGTCCCTCATTCCCCATCCACACAGCTCTCATGCTTATCTTTATTCCTGCTAAGAACCTAGAGCTCAGTGGAAAGTTCTTGCGGGTCTGTCTTATAAGTGGGAAAGGTGTGGTGGTAGGAAAAGATTGAGAAGCACTGATTTAGCAACAGCTGGGTCACATGGTCTTAACAGTGCAAGAATAGCTCTCACTTAACTCAGCTCTTGTGGCGTGCTTTATACCGCACTTTAAATCTTGCTTTAGCATGTAATCCCCTACAGTGAGTGCAATATCCACTCTCAGTGTCTTAGAGATGAATCTCCAAGAAAGAAATTGCGTGCATAGCAAACTGTCAAGAAAAAAAATGTGATTCTCTTGGTTCTGAGGAATATTTTCTGTATTTTGTGGAGGGTTTCTTCTTTGTGATTTTCCTCAGTTTTTGGTCTTATCCTTGAAGAGTATTAACTCTGAGACTATTAAACAAGTTTATTCAGTACTTAGAATTATGGTATTACTATGATTGAACTGAAAAAGTCATTTGTTGAAACAAATCCTTAAGTTATAATGTCACAAGAAAAGATCCAGGAATACATTTTAGTTATCAATTTGGTGAACTTTATTGTCTATCTCTAAATGAATGAATTTAAGTACTTTTGACTTTCAATTTACTTAGCAGAATTAGGTTGCAACAAATTATGCCTTAACTATATCTAATAACCCACAGATATTATCACACTATCAGTGACTGAAAGTATGTTTTCCACAGTCTGGTTGCTCTTAATTTTTCCAAGTTAGCAACTGACAGGGAAGCAATTTTTTAGAAAATTTTCCTTCTTTTAGCTAACAATTTCCTGAAGGTGGTAATTGCTTATTTTGCAGAGTTCAGTTAACCTGTCAAGAATATCAAGTACAGTCTGATCTGCTCCTTGACGATCTTCACGTAGTTAGACATAATTAACACATTTTAGTGTTCTTACAAAGGAAGTTGATAAGTCAAATGGAATTGAAAACTTTTCTGATAATTCTCTCCATAAATATACAGTTTATAAATATTTCCAAAACAAATGGACTGTTCTATTTGGTAACTTGTGGAATTCCATCAATTCTCAAGTTTAATACTACAATTAAAACTGGTGCTATCTTTGATATTCATCAAGATTTAATCCTTTGCAGTAATTTTTTAAAAGTAATTAAGCCAAATACAATGGCACATGCTTGTATTCCGCTACTTTGTAAAGTGAGGCATGAGAATTGTTTGAGTCCAGAGGTTCAAGTCCAGCCGAGAACACAGCAAAACTCTATGTAGAGAGAGTGAAAGAGAGAGAGAGGGTGAGAGAGGGAGCGAGAGAGATTAGAGCCATGTGTTTTCTGCATAGTTTTATTTGTATGACAAATTACATATTGATTTCTTTTAATCATTACCCTGATATCTTCCTCCAGTATGAGCGCTCTATATTACAAGATAGCTATTTTTAAAATTCTGTTCAAGCTGTGATTCTGCTCTTCAGTCATACTCTCCCATGTTTACCCTATAGCTTAGTGCCAAGAATATAGGATGATTCTGTTCCCCTTTCTCCATCTTTTCCTCTCTCTCCTTTGCCTCCCATATCTGATTCACTGGACAAACCCACAATTTTAATTTTAAAATCAATTTATTTTACTTTTCCAATGCTGTAAGGGGGTTGACTGCATCAATTGCCAATGACCTCCCCTCTTTCCACTTGAAGTAACTCATTCTTCCTTAACTGGGTACTCAAAACACAAAGTGAATGCTGCCATGGTATGACTGTATTTCATATCATGAAGTATCATACCAAGATGCTTAATACAGGCTATAGGACCTAGTATGGCCTTCGGGGACTGCAGGAACTATCTTCAGCAACTTCCTTGGCATTGATTTTTCTTCAGTTCTCTGCTGTGCAGAGATCATTTTCAAGCTGGAGCTTTTCAGTTCCGCCTGCTTCATTTAGGGCTGGCAGGCTGCCTTCTGCGCATTAAGTTTCAGCTCATATTACCTCCTCAGAAATACAGGTATTTACCTTCCTATCTACAATATCTTGTCCTGACATTCTCTATAAGGTATAATTCTGTCTCCTACTCTTTTCTAATTCCTTTGAGTTTGCATACCCTTCCTACAAAGCTATGCATTTCAAAGCTCCTGGCTTTATTAGTTTAAATTTGGTGGCTTTCAGTTTCATTAGACTAACCCTGAAGTTTGCAATGATACCATATACCAGAGGCCAAATATCTGAGATGCTAATAATATTGACTGAGGATGAAAACCATTTTTCTAAACAATTTCCAGTATTTTGAATCAGCTTTGTGTGATCTGATATAGACATGGGCATGGGTTATAATCTGGTGAATGAGAGAGAATTGAAAGCAAGTTTGTTGATGGGATTCTGAGAAATGCTGTTTCTCCTCAAAGGTACCAAAAGCAGTTCAGTTTCTCAGCAGGCAGATAAATATCCATGTATAGAAAAGTTGGAGTTTGGCCGTGCTGGTCTGTACTGTAGCCAAGGGGGAAATTCTTGAACACTAAGATGGATAAAAGAAGCAGAGAAACAGAGTTTAAATGGCACTGCTGCATTGGGTGAGGTGTGCCCTTCATGAACGTGTGTCTTATTTGTATGTTAATCAAAATCTGGTTTTATCCTGAACTCTTTGAAGATGGGTGTCAGGTCAAAGTCACTCGGCTGATGTGTTTTCTGCTCTGCTACCCATCTTTACTCGTCTTCACACAGTCAGTAAATCCGAGTTTACCTGGGTTATTTATGTCTTATTGTTTTGTCTGTGCTTCTATGCTTTTTAAGAAAAAAAATTGTTTTATACATTTTTCAAATCCAAGGCAGAATAGTACTTGGTATATAATAGACAGTCAATATTTTATATATATATATATATATATATGTATGCTCTATTTATCAAATTTATCTCAACATGTAAAGATAAGCTTTTGCTTGTCATTTCTGCTAAGTTATAGCTTATTAGCCTTTTTTCAGAATGCTTTCATATTCTCTGTCTAAACACGTCTTTCTGTAGTTTCATATTCATTTCTTCATCTTCCACAAAACTGCTACAACAGCAGAGATTTTTCCCCATTTAAAATCTAACCATAGACAACTCCATGGCCTGTAAATGCAAGATCAAGTTCCATTATAGGACAGACATTGGGATTCTAGCTGTTTCCCTAACTTCCCCTCACCTCTTCTGTATCTTACTCAAGACCTGAAGTCTCTCCCATTGTTTGTAGTTGGTAGACTTCCAAGACAGCTTTTTTGATTCCTAAGACGTGTTGTGTGTACTCTAGTTAAACTTCTGCCCTCAAGTAGAGGTGGACTGTCTCAAATTAGGAGAGTAATTTTATTGATTTTTATTAGTTTTAACTAAAAAATAAAAAGTACATCTTCATAGTGTATTATATACTTTGATATATGTGTGTTTGCATACATTTTTAGGTCAGATTACATATTTATCCTCTAGAATTTTATGATTTCCATAGTGCCCACCTTTGAATCTTTCATTTTTGAAGTTCAGCATACATTCTTATGGTCTGTAACTAGCGTACTGTGCGATAGTACCCAAGAACTTCTTAAGCACGTTTAACTGAGATTTTGTACATATTGATAACTTTTCCTTATGACTCTCCTTTTACACCTGCCAGCCACTAGCAATCAACATTTTGATCTCAACTTTTGTGAACACAACTTTTTAAGAGTCCATGTATGAGTGAGAACTAAGGGAACTTGTTTATTTTTTCTCTCTTATTGCACTTAATACATTGACTTCCCAGTTTTTCCTTGTTATAAATGATAGGATTTCATATACAGGAACAGTATTCCCTTGTAGAGATTTGCCACATTGTCTTTATCTTTTCACTTGGAATGAATGAAACCGTTGGAAGAAATGGGAATCACACTTTACACTGTTCCCTATGTCTTTGCTTTTGTCAATAATATTGGGCAAATATTAGAGTATAACTATCTTTTCAACATGCAGATTCTATTTCTTTTGGCTAGATACTCGAGTGGGATTTCTGGATCCCATGTTTGTTTATTTTTATATTTTGAGGAACTTTAAGACTTTTTTCCACAATGCCTGTGGTAATTTACATCCTAAAACTGTGTGCATGTGTCCTGTTCCACGTACCTGCCAGCAGTTGTCGCTGTGTTTGGTATCAACCGTTTTTCCTGCAGGAGCTGATACCGCATTTAGATTTGGTTTTCATTTTTCTGATCATTAATGAAGTTGATATTTTTCCACGTGCTTGTTTGTATCACATATTTTTGTTTGTTCGACTGCCCACTTCATAACAGTTTCTGATTAATATTGCTTGACATTAAGTTTTTGGATTTTTTTACGCATTTTGAATATCAAATGCTTGTTAGAGGAAAATACATTGCAGATATTTTTCTCTCTTTCTATAGGCTGTCTCTGAACTTTGTTTCCTTTTCTGTGCAAATGATCCCATCTATTTTGCTTTTGATTCCTGAACTTTGCCTTGTGAGAACGTGTTTTCCCCATTCGAATGCTCTGTATCATTTATTTTATGTTTTCTCTAGTACTATAATTCATGGTTTAAGGTCTGACGTCGAAGTCTTTAATTCAATTTAAGTTCATCTTTGTAGCTCATAAAAGAGATATGGCCTCATTCCTAATTGTGAAATGGAAGAACAAAACAAAAGCATCAAAGGGGATACACAAGATTTTTAAAGTACTATACAGAAAACTCACCAGTTTGAAATCGGAAAACTAGATATAGAACAAGATTGTTCCTGAAAAAACAAATACGTAAGGAATGGTAGATTTGGGACATAAGAAAAGAAATATCTTCAAAGAAGCAAGAGGAAACAGAGAAAATCAAATGAAAAGAGACTATTGCAAAGGAGTGAAAACCAGACAGGATAAATGAACTAACATGGAACTAGTGCACAGAGAAAATGACTAGTTTAAAAGAGATGGGCTAAAGCTCACTTATATTTAAGATACCAAGTGCTAATCTAACATAGATAAAATTATAACAAACATGATATGAAAAATTAATATTTTGAAAAAAAATCAAATAGAAATGAAAACTCCAAGATATGATTTAAAGACTTTTAGACTACAGAAACTTTAATATATTGGCTATTAGAAAAACTTGATGTACAGATTGGGTAGGCAAGCTATATTTAGGTTAAATTACAAGAATTGTTATCATTACTGGAGCTCAGAATTAGAAGACAGTTCTTTTGGTTTAAAGGAAGAGGGGATGAATATGGTGTTAGCAGTCAAGGGATAGAACATAGCCAGTTCTTTTCATTTTCTCCAAACAAAAGAGAGCATGAGTTGTTTATGTTTAGCCAATATTCCATCTCCCATCACAATTTCAAACACACAGTCACAAAGGGAATCTGTTCCTCATGAGTTCCCTGGGAGAAACTTCCAAAGAACAAATAATCTGATATAGAAATGAATGAATAAATGAATGAATAAATAAATAAATAAATAAATAAAGCAAGATAGTGCATTGATAATTGTATCCATTTAATACCATAACCAAAATTAATCAAATTCTTGCTATGAGTTACAGATTATAAATATTATGTCATCTCAATACACAGCGAGCAAATTTGTCATTATAGACAAGAGTCAAAACAATCAGTGATGGATAGGTACAGCTCTGAGGCCGAGGATGTGTTTGACATATGCAGTCACCCCAGATCAAGTCCAGGAATTGCAAACAAAAAGAAAAAGAAAGAAACAAGCAAAAGAGAATAAATGAGAAAGAAGGGAGAACTGTAATGGCTTTTTCTTATGTTTAGAGCTTTAGATTTGCCACATGTGGTGGTGCATGCCTTTAGTCCCAGTACTTTGGAAGCAGGGGCAGGTGGATCTCTGTGAGATCATGGTCATATTGGTCTCCACACAAGTGCCAGACCACCAGCTGGGGCTACAGGGAGATCTTGTCTCAAACAAACAAACAAATAAATAAATAAATATTTTTAAATTGATATGCACATACATAAGGAATTTAAAGTAAGTTAATACTATCTCAAAGATGAAGTAACCTCCAAGCTGATACTGCACATAAAATATGGTTGATGCAAAGTGAAAACATGTGCAGAATTCAAAGGTGGATAACCTTTCTGTCCTACTTCCACTGTTCCTGAGCCTTAGGTGTAGAGGTAGGGCCCCCACAGTCACCTGTTCTCTGAAGTTTGAGCAGTGTGTGGAGCCTTATGATAGTCTCCGTCATAGTCTAAAGGCAGAGGATGAGGATGCCTGCTGTCAGATATGCATTCTAGACATAATAGGGAAGCTGCACCCATGACATCTCCACAGAATGACAGCCTAACGAGAACTGCAGTATGACAAAGCCAGTTGATGTGCAATGTGGATGGGGAAATTTCACGGGGTTCCCCCTCTAAATGAAGAGCTACGGGCAATCAGTGGATGCGAAGGGAGGAAGAATCCATTTTCCCCAGGGAATAGTTCTCTTGTTAGGCTATCCAATCCCAAGTAGTCAGCCCTAAGCATTTGTACATTAAATGAATTCAGCTCATTGCATGTAGATGCATATTTACAAATGGATGCAAGTATATATAACAATAATTATCAAAGAAAATGACAAGAAATTGAGGAGGAGTAGGAAAACACGGGTGAAGTTGAAAGGATCACAAGAGGACTGGAAATAAAGTAAATATATTATTCAGGTATGAAACTCTCAAAAAGTAAAAAATATATATTCAAAAAGATGAACAGGGGGCTGGAGAGAGAGAGCACAGTGGTTAAAAACATTTGCTGTTCTTCCACAGGATCTGGGTTCAAATCCCAGCACCCACATAGCAGCTAACAGCCATCCATCACTTCAGTTCCAGAGGATCCAACACCTGGCCTCTGCTGGCATTGCATGCATGCGGTACACTTACATACATGCAGGGAGAACACTCACATACATAAAATAAAAATAATAAATAAAATAATAAAAGAGGATGCAGTTATAGAGAACAGCAACATAGATGTGGTTTTATACTTGATGAGGCTGAACTCAGTGCAAGCAGACCACAGTGATAAAAGTTCATAAATTATACTATGTATGGACCATCACAGCGGCCAAATTCATGAAATAAATTCCATGAAAACATTTCTACAAGTAAAATATTTTAATTAATTTATCCACTTTACTTGTGGCATTTAAAACAGACCAAAAATTAAACTTAAAGAAATCCCAAATAATATCAGCTTCACATGCCCACAGACATTTACACAGGCATCTACATTAAAGAAGAATCTATTAGGAGTAATAAGAACTTTCAGCAGGTGACTGATACAAAATCAGTGCACCAAAGTCAACAGTTGCGTAATTGTAAAAGCAGAAACAAAAACTTTGTAAGAAAGGACAATATAAAATATGTATCTTTAAAAATAACCACAAAGTGATATATATGAAAAATCTAAACAAGAAATTTGGTCAATTTTTTTAATGTAGAGGCCTGATGAATGTTATTATGGATTTTCAACTGCATCTTGGATTTCTTTTTAAAATGAAGGCTTCATTGTTAGCTCGAGAGGTTTAACATTAGCAAAGTCTCTATTAATCCTAAATCAATGTGCAGAGTATTTTTCATTAGTAGTAGACAAGCTGATTTCCAACGTCATGTGTAGAAATGGATGCTTAAGATCATACAGGAAATTTTGTAAAGAAAATTTGGGTAGATTTGAAAGACCTGAAGATATTCTAGTATAATATATTATAAATCTTGTAATTAATGTAATACGGTATTGGTTCACAACTAGAACAGTGGTGAAACAGTCCAGATACCTCTACAAATAAGTATGAAGATTTAGCATATAATTAATGTCATTTTATACCAGCAAAGAAAATGCAGATTCATTGAAAACATATATTGACATTAGTCACTTGAAAATATATTAAAACATTTTATCTTATCACTTAACTCCAGACATAGTAAATAATTCAGAAGGAGAAAGAAGAAAGGACAAAAAAGAAACTGGATTATTACTAGTATTTTTCATTTTATATATCTAAAGCTAATTTTAAAATGAAAATTATCTGCATAAATATTACACAAAAACCTACAAGAATCAAGACCACCTGCATCAATATAATTAATGATTAGGACGAGAACTGAGACCTGTGTCATCATAACTTATTTTTTCCTCCAGGAAATTCTTGCTTAGGAAGATGAGACTGATAATCAATAAATAACTTCACTGTTTGACGTAGGAAATTCTTGCAAATCAATTCATCTGTGCAAATTATTTGCTCACCTGCAAGAATAGCTCACTTATCGTGACATTTGCTCATGAAGAATTGCTTCAATATCTTTCTTTCACTGTGTCCACCAACTATACACCACTGTGCTATGAACTTTGCCCAAATACAGTCAATTCTCCACCTTGAGAACTTAAACCATTTGAACACAGACACAAACACTCCAACTACCACTTCTTAAAGTAGCCTTCTTTTAAGGCACTATTAAGAATCTTTCAAGATAGTGTTTACTTTCCTACAGTATTTGTTAAATTCACTTTTGTGTGTTCAAGAAGTTTTTTTCCACAGTCTGTTGATGGCTATTAACTACTTTATGATTGATATGGAAAACAAAATTCAAAAGTAAAAGGAAACTGATGGAGAAAAGCATTTTGAACCCTTTTCATAGACAATTTGCTACAGTCATAAATATTTTCCAGTTGAGATATGAAGGAGTAAATACATAGAAAAAGTCCAAATCCAGTGATACAGTTTTAAGAAAAACCTATGAAAATAGAATCTGAAAATACATGAAAAAGCACTACAAAAGGATATCAAAATAAGGAAATTCTGTTTATTTGCTATCAGACTAGCAAGATAGAGTTTGTTTTGAAGTCCATAGGTATGACAGAATTGCATACTACTGTAGAGTTTACTTGAGTACCTCTTCTGTAAACTACATGTCAATTTTTTAGCCCAAAATTTAAGCACATATGAGATATTTGGTCCAGAAATACCACTTCTTAAGAATTTATCCACCATCCTTATTAACTATTTGTTGAAATGACAACTAAAATAATTAAGATATGCTATACAAGAAAATGATTTATTAAAGACAACTATTATAAGTAACAAGACAGCTCTATTCGTACAAATATCTAAATTATGTTAAGTTGAAACAAATGATTACATAGAAATCCATTTTTGTGCAATATATACAACATAATCATGATATGTAAAACATGATATATTATCTAAAAGATCTGTATAAAAAGTGTGACCACAGAATTAACTAATGTTTAGCAGTAGAACAACTTTCTACTGAAAATCCTTTGGAACAGTTTCAAAATGTGCCTAAATTTAACCATTAATCTTAATTTCATGTCACTGAAATTGAAGAGGGAAGTTTTTTTGAATAAAATCTCTGAGAATTTGGAACACTGGGCAGCACTGTTCTAGAAATAATGTAAAACAAAGGCAAATGATTAATGCCTTCTCCTTCCACTTCTGCTTTGTGGGTAGTGGGTAGAGAAACACTCTGAAGGAGAATACCAATTCTTTCAGTTCCATGAATTTGCAGAGAATGACAGAGACCCACGGGGGCACCACAGCCCCCCAATGGAGGCTAATGGACTAGTGTTGGAATCAGTGTTAGAAGCTTCACGAGGGCAGCAAAGAAGTTTTGGGAGGTAAAACGAAAGATAAATCTTAGCGTTAAATATGTGAGGAACTAACTATGAGGCTCACCGGGACTGTGTAAATACATGGATGTTGCTCTGCAATCCTGTACTGTACTGCACCCGAGACCAGGCTTAAGAACCTTCTTGTTTCTACCCAAATACTTAAGATCAGGTTCCAAAGGAGTCTTTCTCAGTAACTGTCTTTACCACGGGAGGGATGATGACTGGCAGCTGTAGTGACAGAAAACAGGCTGTATGTAAATATTTCACAGTTCCTCCACTCCTGTCTGCTGGTTCAGCCTCATTTTACTTTCATCTTTACTGTTCGAATCCAGCACAATTCACTTTGCTTGGGTCTTGCTTTCCTTCTGAGTCTTTGTTCAAAGACCTTCTACCCTTGTGGGGAGTAGCTGGCCTGAGCCGCTGAAGAGCCTCTCCCAGGCCTGCTGCTCACAGACCAGGACAAGCCGCTGGAGACTTCCTTTCAAAGCAGCCAAGCACCGCAGGAAACAGCAAACAACCCTAGGAGGATCAGTATTAGTTTGTATACCAAACAATAGGCAATTTGAAATTGATTCCCTGCCATGTAAACATTATATTACACTTGAAGCATGACTCTAGAATTGAATGCAGTGTTGCATATGGGAGCCCATTTTTATTTTCGATTTTAAATTATTTCTTCAGAATTTTCCTTTAGCAATTAAGAAATGAGGAAACACTTCTGTCATCTTTCATTGCTGGTTTTTTCCCATTTGCTCAGTAGTATTTGTGGAAATCTGAAAATATTTTGGACCAAAATGAAAATTTTCTACTAAAATATATTTTATTGAAAAGTTCTTGAGCTGGGGATGTAGCTCAGTGACAAGAGTGTATGCCTAGCATGCACCAAGCCAAGGGGTCAATACTCAGCACAGCATTTAAAACCCCTGTCTGTAATTCCAGCACTCCTAGAAATCTGAGGTCATATTTATACAGCAAGTTGAATATTATCCTGGCATGCATCACACTGTATCTATGTATAAAATCAAACTAGCAAGCAACAAAGTTTTATACAGAAGGAGAGTAGTATGTTGTATGTATATCTTTGTCCTAATCAGTGCTTTGTTAAGGGTTCTCCATTCAACATAGACTTTTAACTCTTGGATCCATTTGCTGATTAGAAACATATTTTCCCTACAGTAGGTTGAATGATGTACCGCCAAAAATTATGTCCACCACAATCCCAGAATGTGACCTTGGTTTTTAAAATGTACCTTTTCAGCTGGGAGTGATGGGTCGTGGCTGTAATCCCAGCACTTACGTGGCTGATGTAGGAGGATCATGGGAAGCCTGCACTGGTTAAGTAACTGCTAGACAGATCCTAAATCTTAAAGAATAACTATCACAAAATAAACAATTAATGTCTGTGGATGAAGAGACCAGTTCCTTCATGCTTCTACAGCAATGACAACTTTTCCATGAAGAACTTTGTCCTAGAGCTGTGAACCAAAAATAAACCTTTCCTTCCTTAAGTTGTGATGTTGTCTATTATTCTGACACAGCAACAAAGAAAGTAACTAAAACAACAGCTTTTCGATTTATCAGGTTTTCAGTTTGTTAAATATGGTCATTCTGTGTAAGAGAAGCACCTATATTCAACGACTGGGCATGGGAAAAGCTATAGGAAAGAAAGCCATATGGAGGCCAAGATAAGAGAGTTGATCTACAAGCGTCAGAGCACAAAAGATTGCCTTCAGTCACCAAGAGACAGGAGTTCAGAATACAGCCCTGAGTTAGTTTTTCCCTCAGAAGAATCAGCACCACCAGTATATTGAATTTAGAATTCTAACATGCAACAACCTGAGCAAACCCAATCTTCCAGACCCTACATCCTGTTCTTCTAGCCTTGGGTATAGGCCAGGTTTTGCTCTTAGCACCCCAGCTCTCTGGACTACATTCTTAGTCCACACCTACTTCTATGTCCTGATTCCCTGTGCTCAGATCTGCTCAATTTTTTTTTGTCTAGTTTCTTAGAACCTTCATAGGCTGTCCTGACCCCTAACTGCCTTTGCATTCCTGAGACCAGCCTTCTACCCTCTCTGTCTGCATTCACAATTTGCCTTCAATAACCTAGACCAGTCTTCTTCCCTGGTGAGTTTGATCCCGCCCACAGTACTTTGGCTCCCCTACAACCTGAGCATCTCCAATCTCCCAGACCTCCTGTCCTGTTCTCCTTTTACCCTTGGGCACAAGCCCACTTTTGCTCTTAGCACCCCAAATCTCTGAACAACCCTTTTAACTCTGCAAGACAGTAAGCTTTCCAAGTAGTGTCATGTCCATCCCCCCACACTGGGACCACCTACAGCCCCTCCCACTGCTGCAAAGTTAGGTTTCCCTGCCATTTAATAGGGGCCCAGACCTTTGTAAACTTCCAGAGATTGCCTGAATCCATCCTCTACCTAGCAAACTTCCCAAATTGCACTCTGGGTTCTGACTAGAGGGCCCTAGACCTTAGGAAGAAAACTGAGAGCATCTGACTCTCACCTGACTTGGGCCTCTGCCAGATCTCCTGCACCAGAGCCATCTGGTCCCTCCAATGTCAAAATCAAGAGAGAACCTGAAGCCTGGACCAACCAACTTTACAAACCCAATAAGAAAACAACAAAGAGACATCAAGTATGCAAACAGAAACAGACTTAAATGCAACAAAGGAAGGCTTGAATCTCACACAGACTCAGAAACAACAAAAGAAGTCCACATGCCAAAATCACAATGAAAAAATAATAATATGAACAGCCCAAATAATACACTCCCACTGAACACCAACAGTCCTACAGAAGAGTGTTACAATGAGAACACCCTAGAGATAACCCAGGACATAAAATTTAAAAGCATAGTCATAAACATGATTAAAGAATTCAATGAATTGAAAGAACACACAAACAAATCAAAGAACTAAAAGAATATAGGGATAAATTTCTGACTGAATTCACAAGAGTTAGCAATACTGAAGAACACTCAGGCCAAAGTAAAGAAGAAACTGAAACACTCAATAAACAAATTAGAAACAACAGGTGAAAGCCTCACCAGTAGAATGAATGAAATGGAAAACAGAATAAAAGACTGGATGATAAAGTTGATAAATTGGATGGCACAAGCAAAGATTATGAAAAATTTAAGAAAGCACAAGAGTGGAATATGCCTAAAATGTGTGACACCATTAAAAGACCAAAGTTATATATCATAGGCATACAGGAAGGGGAAGAATCTCAGGATAATGGTATTGACCAGATCTTCAACAGGATTGTAGCATAAAAATTCTCACAGGATTGTAGCATAAAAATTCTCAAAATTAAAGAAAGACTTTTTTGTCCAAATGCAAAAAGCACATAGAATATAAAATAGAATCAGAAAAGAAACTCTCGATGGCACATCAGAGCAAAAACACTAAATGTAGAGAACAAGGAGAGAACACATAAAGCTGCAAAAGAAAAACAAGTCACACATAAAGGAAAACCCATCAGAATTACAGTTGAAGTTTTTAGTGTAAGCTATGAAAGCCATAATAACCTGGACCAAAGTATTCCCAGTTCTAAATGACCACAGATGCCAACCCAGAATACTTTATGAAGCAGAAATATCTATTATAGTTGAAGGGGAAAGAAAAATCTTCCATGACATAAATAGGCAGAAAGAATTGACGTCCCCAAAACCAGCCCTTCAGAGAAGCAAAGAAAGAGCCGAATAAAGGAACAGCCACACCCAAAGGGCAACAGAAAGAAACTAAATGAAGGTATAATGGTGGAAATGCACAGTTAGATCGGGAATCTAAACAGAAATTAAAACAACAGGAACCAATATACATCTTTCAATAACTCTAAATATCAATGAACTGAACTCCCCAGTCAAAAGAAACAGGCTAGTTGAATGGATTAAGAAAAAAAAATTGTTCATCATTTTTGTCGTCTGCAAGAAATCCATTTCACCTTCTTCAATAGGCACACCTGAAAATAAAAGGTTGGAAAAAAATATTCCAAGCAAAAGGCACTAAGAAACAGCAGGAGTTCCAATTCTAATATCTGACAAAATAGACTTTAAACTAAAACTAATCAGAAGAGATTAAGGGAGTCACTTCATTCAAATCAAAGGAAAAATTGACCAAACTCTGCACCAAAAAATTGCACCAAACTCTGGTGCACCCAACTTCATGCCTTTAATCCCAGCACTCGGGAGGCAGAGGCAGGCGGATCTTTGTGAGTTTGAGGCTAACCTGGTCTACCTAGTGAGTTCCAGGACAGCTGGGGCTACAAGAAAACCCTATCTCAAAAAAAGACAAAAAAAACCAAAATATTACTATAGGACTTTAAGACCCAGATTAATCCCAACTCACTAATAGTAGGGGACTTCAATACCCCATTGTCTCCATTAGACAGGTTAATTGGAAAAAGAACAAACAGAGTCATCTGAATTAAACAATACCATACATCAAATGGACCTAATAGATATCTACCAAATATTCGACCCAAGAACCAAAGAATATACTGTCTGTTCAGCACTCCAAAATTGATCATATACTGGGGCAAAAAACAAGCCTCAGAAATACCAAAAAAAATTGAAATAAGTTCATACATTCTATCAGACTACCATGCAATAAAGCTTAAAATTAACACCGGAAGAAGCCCTAGTGACTACTAGAACTCATGGAGATTAAACAACACACTCCTGAATGATGAATGGGTCAAAGGAGAAATTAAGAAAGAAATAAAAGGATTCTTGGATTTAAACAAAAAGTTTAAACAGTACAACGAAACCTCTGGGACACTTTAAAAGCAGTTCTTAGAGGGAAGTTTATAGCTCCAAGTGCCTGTATCAAAAAATCAGAAAGAGCCGCCAGGCATGGTGGCACACTCCTTTAGTCCCAGTACTTGGGAGGCAGAGACAGACATATCTCTGTGAGTTTGAGGCCAGCCTGGTCTACACAGTGAGTTCCAGGCCAGCTGGGGCTACAAGGAGACCCTGTCTTTAAAAGATTTTTTTTTCAAATGAAAATCAGAAAGAGCACAAATAGATGACTTAACATACCAACTCAAGACTCTTGAAAGGCAAATACAAATCAAACCCAAACCCAGCAGACAAGACGAAATAGCAAAAATCAGAGCAGAAATTAATAGAAACAAAGAAAGAAATACAAAGAATTAATGAATCCAAGAGCTGGTTCTTTGAAAAGACATATAAGATAGAGAGACCCTTAACCAATTAACCAAAAGAAAAAAAGAACAACTCTAAATCAATAAAATAAAATTTAAAAATTTTTAAATTTAACATATAGAATATGTAAAGAACTCAAAAAACAAAGAATCAAGAAAGGAAGTGACCCAATTAAAAGATGGGTTAAGGATGTGAACAGAGAGTTCTCAAAAGAAATAAAGGTGGCTAAGAAAAATCTTAAAATGTGTTCAACATTCTTAGTAATTAGGGACATGCAAATTAAAAGAACTTTAAGATTTCATCTTACTCCAGTCTGACTGGCTAAGATCAAGAGAACAAATGATACCAAATGCTAGCAAGGATGTGAAGAATGGGAGAAGTTCATTCACTGCTGTTGGATCACAAACTCATGTAACCCCTATGAAAAGCAGTTTGGAGAACTCACCAAACATTAAAATGAACCTATCATTTGACTCGTTATACTACTCCTTGGCATAAACCCAAAGGACTCATCCTATTACAGAGATACTTGTACTTCCATGTTTATTGCTGCTCTTTTCACAGTAACTAAGAGATGGAAGCAACCTAAGTGCTTCTCAACTGATGAGTGGAAAATGAATATATGGTTCATTTACACAATGAGTTCTACTCTGCAGTAAAGAAAGGTGCAGTCATGAGATTTGCATGTAAATAGATGGAACTAGAAACTGTTATACTATGTGTATGTTCTCCCTCATATGTGATTCCTAGCACCAAATCCTTATATGTGAGCCTGTATCCAGATATAACTGCAGGGACCAGGATAATGAAAAGGAAACAAGGGGGTAAAGGGTAAGAAAGAACCTGAGAGAGGAGACAGTAGAGGTAGATGTTACTAAGGGAGAAATGAATAAAACTGGTGGTATTTAAATAGGAGGGGGCGGTTATACAAGACACCTTGGGGATAAAGGGAAAGGAAGCACTCTAGAGAGGTGGAACCCTAGGACACTGGTAATATCAAAGGAGAAATGGGGGAAATGGGGACACTTTAAATGGGGAAGCCATGGTGGAAGGGTTATACAGGGAGAGAGAGGATAGATAAACAATGCCTAGCTAGTTTTCAAAATACAGAGAGAATCATATTATGCCAAAAACCTAAGGACAAATTATACATACAATATCTCTACATGAGTCCAAGTGTATAGCTAAAGGCTACATAACCAAAAAAAGTTCTAGACAGGAGAAACCTTCCTTTAAATTGTTGGGTAGGGGATCCAAGAGACCCCCCCAAATTACACAGGCTGTTTCCACAGCCCTTGATGAACTCACAGAACTTGAAGGTAAGACCCTACTGCTGAAGACAGAAGATATTTTGGACACAGAATTTGGAACAATGGACCTGGAACTGACCTGGAACCACTGCCCCTGAAGGCTAGCTCTCATAGCTTTGGAGAACTCTATGAAGGTGCCAAGGGAAAACATCAATGGATGGTCCAACACCAACTTCAAGAGCAGAGTAATATAATAATGGCCAGCACAGCATATGACATTGGTGCAGTAGTGGCCCTTTTATCTTGGTGCTAATCAACAGCTACTTAATTGGAATAAAAGCCCACTCAATGGGAGGAAACTCAAGTGTGGTACTATAATCACAGCCAAATACACATGGCTGGAGAGGTCATAGATCTTAGAGAAGACCCCAAGACTGTCATATCCCTAGACTAACGTAATTTCTTACCATGTGCAAAATATGTATATTTACAGACAAATATTCCAGTCACTACTCATCAAAGAAGCTTCTTTTCTACCAAATGGAAACTATTACCAAGTACCAGAATTGGTCACACACAAACATTGTCTATGAATTGCCAAGGCCTAAGTGACACATTTACAGTGCAACCTCTACACCTGAGGCTCATGGAACATAGAACAGGAGTAAAGAGGCCACTAATGAATCTCTCAGTTCTTCTTAATGAAGCTCCCTCATGCAACAGAGGACCAGGAGCACAAAGGGTCACAAATGGCCAAAGCATAAAGATTAAGAGTCTGCAGAATTCTGGTTCTTGGACAGGACTCCTATATTAACCTTCACCCACCCAGGGCTCAGGGAACATTGCAAAAGAAGGGCAGAAAAATTGTAAGAGCCAGGGAGGGAGTGCACGACCATCTGAAAATAGATTCCTATGATTTCATGGGACCCTGCTCATATGAAACTAGCAATGGTGTCAGTGTGCACAAGTCCCATGCAAACTCAAGCAGACAAAAACCCAGCATAGAACTGGGGAAATGAACACCAGACCCCAATCTTAGCTGAAGAAATATTGGCAACTGATTACTGCTAGGTGAGGAAGAGCTGATCTTCCTAAAGAGAGCAACTCTAGATAAGCTGACTAGACCTCAGTAGATGAACTTGCACTGACGAACATCCTGGGACACTAACTTGACACAATACACCTTAACAGAAAAATGACAGAATGTATGAATTCCCTAGACAAATGTAATTTCTACAAGGTGCTATGGGAGGATGCCAATGGCAAATGTATAAAGGTGATCAAGATTGATTGAGATGTCTGTATAAAAGCCTTTAATCCCAGCATTTGGGAGGCAGAGGCAGGTGGATCTTTGTGAGTTCGAGGCCAGCCTGGTCTACATAGTGAGTTCCAGGACAGCTGGGGCTACAGGGAGACCCTGTCTCAAAAAGTCAAAAAAAAAAGTAAAAAAAGCATTTTTTTTTTAAAGAAAGAATTCTAACATCCATTCCTAGGAGACAATAGGCCAGAAATGTGCTTTTGTAACAATCCGAGAAGACGGTGAATGGAATATTTGCCTTAGGTCTCCTGGTGTTTATAGTGAAAGGCAGAAGAAGCCTGATTCTGACCACTGGCCCCTCATTCCTTCTGTAATGTTCCTTTTAGAATTAGAATGTTTACTGTTGGATGTTCTTCAATTTTATTTTGGAAGCAGGCAGCTTGTTTTCTAGTTCTACATATCCACAGGAATTCTGCCGCAGGATGAATCATATTCAAAGTTGCAACTGCTCTTAATTTGGATGATTCAATAATGAAATAAAGTTTGAGTTGATAATTTTAGATTTTGAATTAATGATGGAAAGAGCTAAGTGTTTAATTTTAGAGTTAGAATTGATATGAGATTAGGTTTTAGGGGTGGTGGAATGGGATGATGATACCCTGCATGTGGTACAGGTGTGAAGTTTGAGGGAATAGAGAATGGACTATACTTAGTTGAATAATCTACCTTGAACAAAAAAAAAATGGGATCTTACTTGAAGGTGTGATTAGTGAAGATGAGCTGAGTTCAGGAATGAGGTGACCCCATAAACCAATTAATGTTGAATATTATAAGGAGCCAAGGGAGGCTACAGAGGAAAGGGCCAGCTGCCGATGACAACAGACACAAAACCAAGGCATTTGCCAGCCAGGAAACACCAAAGAACGCCAGCAACCACTAACAGCGTGGAAAAAGGCGTGAGGCAGCTGTTCCAGTGGAGGCCACAGAGGAAACCAAGCTTGCTGACACCCTAATTGAAGACTTGTGCTCAGAACTTTGAGATAATACAGTTCGGTTATTTTAGGCATCTCATCTTTACTAATTTGTTAATGTCAGTCCTAGAAAACTAAATTTTAATGTATAAAAAAATTGTAACGTGCACATTTTACAATCACTTAAATTTTATTGTAATATCAGCCTTTTTGCCCTTACAGACTAGTGTTAGAAAAAGCTAGTATTTAATGACCATTTACAAATTTCAAGACATTTGCATTAATAATCCTTAAAATTACTGTAAGTTTACCACTGTTACCCATAGTGTACAGACTAGTATATTTCCTGTGATTCGAAGAAGGAACAGTCTTACAGTATCAAAAAGGAGTGCCCTGTTCTAATTAATTTGTGTTCAACTCCATTGTTCATTCTGTTAACTTATAAAGAGCGAAAAATAAATTATTTTTAACACATCTAGAGTCTTGAACCACACTGAGCCATATCTGTGTGCAATCCTTTGGACTTAACATTCTCCAACCTGGAAAGGTGTTGCCCAACATGCTGTCAGTCATGATGAGTTTACAAATTCATATAGACGAAAAAGCACATCGAAGCTTTTATGTTTAACCAAGCCTAATGATAAAACCATTTTTCAGGTATTGACCAAAACAGTGGAGCAATTGAGAAGTTCTCCTCTTTGCTACTACTAAGCGGAAGCAGGAAGACAAATGCGTTACTCTTGTTTTCACGTACTTTGCCCTTTCCCCTTTATTAATTCATGCCCGTGAACCTCAAAGATAAGGTGGCTTCTTCCCTATTAAGAATCATCTATTACAGTGATGGAGCTGTAATAATGGTGGACTGCTTTCTTAAATATGTAATAACATTGTTTAAGGAGAGAGAGTGTTCCTTCCAAAACAAGCTACATGGAATCCTGGGATTCAGACTATCTTTGGAGTGGCGGCATTGTATGGCAGAGGGCTAGTGAGCCATTTGGGTTAGAATTTAAGAGATGAAGAGGATGTGGCACCTGGCCCCCTCTATTATCAAAACATTAGATCTAAGAAGATGGAGTATTAATTTGTTATGACTGATACAACAAAACACCACAGACCAGGTGGCTTTCACGGAATCCTGGGATTCAGACTATCTTTGGAGTGGCGGCATTGTATGGCAGAGGGCTAGTGAGCCATTTGGGTTAGAATTTAAGAGATGAAGAGGATGTGGCACCTGGCCCCCTCTATTAACAAAACATTAGATCTAAGAAGATGGAGTATTAATTTGTTATGACTGATACAACAAAACACCACAGACCAGGTGGCTTTCACAGAGAAATTTATTTTCTGAAAGTGGTGGATATTAGAAATTGAAGACCAAGTAAATTATTGGTATTAGTTTTTTGTTGTTGTTGCTTGTGTCTATATTTCTTATTGTAAGGACACAAATTATATTCAATTAGGATACAACCTAGTGAACTTACATTAATATAACTAAGTCCTGAAGACTGAATTTGTAAGCATATTTATACCTGAGGTACTAGGGACTAAGATTTTAGCATGCAGATTTGGGACAGGCGGTTCAGTCCATAACATAAGGAATGATTCTGCGTACAATACTATACATATAGAAGGTGTTCCATTGTTTAGATCTCCACATTCATGTCTAGTTCCTTGGAGGTGGAGATGGAGGCTTGTAGGTGATGAAGTACTGCGGTCACTGATGAAAACTAGTGTGATGAAGCCTTCAGTTTTGCAGTGCCCACAGAGAATCCACTGAATGGGAAGAGGAGCGGAGGTGTTATTTTGCTATTTCTATTACATTACAGCAGCAAGTCTTATGTAAAAGCTTTTAACAAATAATGCAAAAGTTCTCAACAAATAATGCAATAATATCATCATTTGGAACATATGCATTCAGGTGAAGGCCCAACGGTAATAAAATGGATGTGATCGTGTACTAGTCATACTTTTACTGATATGACAAAAATACCTGCGAGCAATAACTTAGAGAAGCAAAGATTTATTTTGACTCAGATGTTTCAATAAGTGGTTGAATGGCTCTATTGTGCTGTGCCTATGGCAAGGGAAAATATCATGGTCCCTTGAAGTATGTGAAGCACAAGACTATTCACCATGTGTCAGCTAGGAAGCAGAGAGATGAGGGGGGTGGCAGAACAGGAATCATCCTTGAAAGGCACACTCCACTGGCCCATTTCTTCCAGCTTGGCCTCACCTCTAAGAATTTCTACCACCACCAAAGATAGCAGGACCAGGTAGTGATTGAACCGAACTTTCACCACATGTACATGTGGGGGCATTTCATATTCAAACCATGACAAATTACTTTATTCAGGGTCAGCCATCCTAATAAGAAAAATATAGGGTGTACCTGTGTTTTGCAAATATATAAGCGCAGAAAATTCCCACATCCCTTAATAGTAAGTTCTAGATATTTCTTGATTTAGCACCATACTTCATTGTAAATAAGTGATAATTACATAACTGTAGATAATAAGGGGGAATTTAGAAAATGAACCCTCTCTTACGATGAGGCCCTATCCATTCAAAATATGTGTTGAGTATTTACTATGTGCCAAGTACCATTCTTGATGCAAATGAAGTGGCAGAAAGGAGAAAAAAATCCCTGCACATGAAGAGCTACAACTTTGTGTTTAGTTGTTTGTTTCATGAGGTTTGTAATTAAAAATAAAAACTTTACACTGGAAATCTTAACACTGGAAATTGTCATTTAGTGACGTCTGTGATTTTATAGTGGAAGATAGTATGTGTGGCTCTGGAAATATCCTTGTCTTTACTGGTATCAGCTCTTTCTTCTTTACTTTGGCCACAGAGTTGCCAAGATAACTACATTCAAGCTTCTTCCCATTTGCATCCCACCAGCTTAGATACCCTATATAAGGAGCGTTTCTTGTCTATCATTCTAAAAAAAACCATTTTGTGTACTGTTATTTCTGGTTATAACCAGTTTATTTGTCTGTGTATCATTGAATCACTGTCTCAGCCTAGATCTTTGTCTCTTTAAATGGAGGAAAGGACTTATCTTCACCTGAACCTAATGTCCTATTAGTTTAATGATTATTTCTTCACAGGAAAATAATGTCCTGTTAAGAAAATAAGTGGATGTGGATATTGGAGAGGCAGAAACATACTGAAATCATATGACTCTTCACAATGTAACTTTAGAAACTTTGTAAATAAAGCCAAATTGAGCCTGAGGTTTTTGAGTTCTGTCCACAATTTTTCAATTGTAATTCATTGTCAGTTTTTATTATAGAAAGTAAATAAGATCATGAGCTTAATTGTTCTTTGAAAAAGTTATAATGTGCTGAATAAATTACTCTGATTCATGATCCATGCTTTCTAGGCAGTAACCTTGAAAATTCCAAATGCTTTGATTTCATCTATACATTTAAATGTTATTAATTCTGAAAAAATGCATTTTGTTTTACTTATTTGAAAACATGTTCCATGTGGAATTTTTTTTTACAATCAATCTTGCTAATAATCATTTGGAAATAATAATCATAATCTTTTAGATTAAGATGAGATATTCTTTCTCTATCAAAGGCTAAGAAGTACTTGGGCAATTTCTATTACAACAGGGCTCCAGAGATTTCTCATAAGGCTCTTAACCATGACCGTTGACCTGGCCCACTCAGCAGTCCATGCCATACATGCTATTAAATTTCATTGGAATGAGCCACAGCTGCAGAATGGGCACCAACATCTCTCTTTCTAAGCTTATTACCTTCTTTCCTAGGCAGAAGATTCCCTTTTTATTACTTCTCTTAAGAAGAAATATTTGTGCTGGAGGGATAACTCAGTCATTGCAGGCTAACAACTGAAATAATCAAGAGTAAATTCTGTTATCTCTACTGAAAATGTATTTTCTTCTTATTTGACCAGTCATTAATAGCCAATTAAACCTAAATTTGGAAATACTGACAACTCTAAAACGAATTCTCTGTTGATGAAAAAATAAAGCTACCTATATAAACTTCCATAGAAGGTGAAGCATTACACAGTGCCTTTTAGTAAAAGCCCCCTTTCAATTTAAAAAATCTAGGCACAAGTATACAGTGTAATTTGGGGGAAATGTAACTTTTTACACTACAAATTAAGAAGATTTTACAAAATGTGGTAAAACTTACTGCAACACAGATAAATTCCTTACCAACCTTTTTGAGACTGCAGCTTACCCAATACTGGCAGCCCACAGCTTGCTGTGCGTCTGAGGCTATCAATCCTCCTATCTTCATCTTCTTAGAGTTGAACTTTGACAAATAAGAATTTTTTAAGCCTCTTTAGAAAATTAAGAAATTCCCAACAAAATAAAAGCAGTTACCAAGAACAATAATGGCATCATCTCATTCAGCAAATTCAGTAGATTAGTATACAATCAAATCCAAACATGAATTTTAATGGCATAACAAGTCCAAATATACAGAATTACATGTGACATGATATATTTTTAACTTTTTTAAACAAATTTTATAAGGAAAAAAACTAGAAAAGTTATTCATCCTCATATGTAACTGCTGATACTGTTTCTTCAGTTATGTAGCTATATATGCACTATTAAAAATTACTGCATATATAAAAATTTTGAATGATTATTTCCCTTATTAACTTTTGTTTTTTTCTTATAAATGAAATATATGAAATAGTATTGCTTCATAAACAGTGTATATTCCACGTAATAAAACTTCAATGATCTAAAATTATTTCCTCCATTTATTTTCCATGAAATTGTCCAGCATCAACTACGTTTATGAGAAGCAGCCATGTTCTGTTCTAAATGAAAACAGTAATGAAACCTGATATGGATGGAAGACTGGCCACTGTGGTGGATTTTCATCATACGAAGTATGTAAATGGAAGCAGATAAGAGATTTCTAACAAATGCCACCTTGATTCTCAAGAGATGCATCAAAATTGCTACTTTAACATAAAGTATTTACAGTAAAGTTCAAAAACTAAAAACCTTCATTTTAATAATGTGTCAAGAAGCAAATGGCTACAAACTGAGATGGGACCAAATATATACAGCTATAGGAGAGAGTTTACTTTGTGAGATTGGAGGAAAGAAAATACTTGCGTTAGGTAGTGATGGTATGAGGAAACTATACTTATCTACTGTCTTTGATGAAGAAAGAGAAAAGTCTAAAAAATTCAATCAGCAAACCTTGAATTGTGCAATTCACAGTGAGCCTGAATCCTATTCCTTGGCCATTTGAAATATGAGCTTTCTGAAAAACAAGTGTCTAGAAAGACTAGTAAGTAGAAGTGACAAAGAGTACAGAAAGCGATCTAATAAGACTCATTATGGGATGTTGTCACCACTGGAAGTGAAGAATATTATATGCAAGTAGCTCTTAAAATATTTTTATGGGCTGAAGAGATGACTTAGCGGTTAAGAGCACTGACTGCTCTTTCAGAGGACCCGGGTTCGATTTCCAGCACCCACATGGTGGCTATGAACTGTCCTTAACTCCAGTTCCAGGGGAATCTGAAGCCCTCTACTGACCTCCGCAGCATTGCATGACACGGGTGCACTCACATACATGTAGGCAATACGTTCATACAGATAAATAATAATAAATAAAATATTTTTTAAATAAATATTTTCATTAATAGATTAAAAACTGAAGCTAAGTTGAAAATACAGAAACAAAGATCAATCTCTGGAGACTTTGGAGCAGTAGTACAAGAAAAAAAACTACTGTTACTCTCCCAGGAAGTGTGACCTGGGCTCCCAGATTAACAGACCCCTGTCTCCAATTGACGTTTATGCTTTGTACAAGCTACATAGGACATACCAAGCAAGACATGGGGTGAGTAACTTACTTTGTGAGTAAGCTTCCAATGACACAAAGTTAGAAGTCTAGTCAATCAGAATCTACCCCAAATTCAAGTCGCTACAGATCAAAGGTTATAATGAAGAACCAAAACATATCTCAATAAAGAAACCCTATTTCCTCACATGTGCCAAATTATTCATACATATTTCCAAAGAAAATATTGAGTATACAGTAATTAGATAATATAAACAAAGTTTTGCTGACAAAAAGATCACAGTGAATGACAGCCTAAACAACAGAATTATCAGAGGAAGACATTAAAAAGTAATAAAAAGTAATACATATAATAAAGAAAAATATTAAAGTTATAGAACTAGCCAAAAGAGAAATTAAGAACTTAATACATGTAAGTTTAATAGTTTAGATGAAGTTAAGGAAAAATTTGCAAACTGGAAAACTGGTTTGAAGAAAATTTGCATAATGTATCACAAAGAAACATATGTTTCTTAGTGTGGTGGACGTTGGTGTACACCACTGTGATTCCAGCACTCGAAGCCTGAAGCAGGGAGAGCCATGAATTTTAGGCCAGCCTGGTAGGTATAGCAAGACTTGGTTATTAAAGACAGAGACAAAGTGAAGGTGATTTCAAGGGAGAGGGACACTGAAAAGGAGCAGAAAAGGGAGAGAGTGAAGGGAGGAAAGGAAGAGCGAAGGACAATGAAAGAGAGAAATATGAGAGTGAAACAAAAAATAAGAATAGTGAAAAAGAAAAATAAGCAAGTGCCAAAATAGTATTTAAAGATACCCGAAAAAACAAATTGCATATGTGTGTGTGTGTGTGTGTGTGTGTGTGTGTGTGTGTGTGTGCGTGTGTGTGCATGCTCATGCTCAAAAATAAGTGTCTGGTAAATTCTAAGTAGGATAAATGAAGATAAATTTTACCTAGGTATATTTAAGTCATACAAAACAATCTTAAAGGTAATAGCTTAAAGAAGCAAACAGCAGAGTAAGACTGACTCAGAATACCAAAACATAATAAAAATTGATTTCACAAAAATAAATGAAAATTGAAGTCTTGGGATGGTGCTTTAGTAAAGAGATAAGACAGATCTAGTTACAAACACTTCCCTGGTAAATATCTATTATGAACAGGCATAGGAAATAGATATTTCAGACACATGAAAACAGAATCAGTCAATTGCAGGTAACACTGATAGAAATACGTAACAGTCTTCTTTAAGCAAAAGTAATGGAATATTAGAAGAAAAGATACAGATTCCATATAAATGGTGAAAATAAATATGAGGAGATAGATAGATAGATAGATAGATAGATAGATAGATAGATAGATTATATAAAGTAACATTTTTCTTCTGGAACCTAAAATTAAACTAAATCAAAATACCTCAAAAAAAATAACAGGCATTGGGAATGAAATAAGTGGAGTGAATTTTGTTTAAGGTTTTATGTCCTATGACAAGTAGGTGATTCAAATGAACAGCTAAGGTTTCATAAGCCATGTTTGAACAATTTAGTCTCTGTTGTATAAATGAAAAAAACATTGAAATAGTAGGTGTATAATAATACTAGAGAGAGAAGAAATGGAAAAAAATATAATCCCAAAAGAGGGTAAAGGGAAAAATAAAGAACTAAATTAGCATAAGAACACAGATAGACTCAAGTTTTATTATGTCTCCTAGTCTCCAGGACCATGAGAAATACATTTCTGTCTCACAAAGCTCTCAAGTTGTAGT
Source organism: Nannospalax galili (assembly GCF_000622305.1). Classification (NCBI taxonomy): domain Eukaryota; kingdom Metazoa; phylum Chordata; class Mammalia; order Rodentia; family Spalacidae; genus Nannospalax; species Nannospalax galili. The sequence goes on along the minus strand of NW_008335436.1, from coordinate 6,423,263 downwards.
ATTCTTCACTGACCAACAAGTTAATATTGGCCTAAAAATTAGGATATGGCAATTAAGAAGAATATTTGTTTGTATTAATGATGAAAAAGAAATGTGAATAGGTCTGAGGATGCGGCTCGTGGGAGAGCACATGTCTAGCATGTATAAAGACCTTAGATTCCCAGAAGCAAAATACTCAAACTAACCCAAACCAAACCATACAAAAGCCCTCGTATTCCAACAGATAAATCTGACTGCAACATGAAAGACCTCTGTTTCAGTTTCCCTAAAGCAAATATCCTAAGACAAGAAGATAAATCTAGCACCAATTACAAGAAATTTCAAACTTTCATTGTTTTGCTGAATGAAATCTTGATGTGTGGATCTAAGCCTGAAGGAGAAATTTCATTGCAACTTGACTTGTTTCTGTTCAACTTGGCTTTGGTACCTTGCTTTTATTCTGAGTGAAAATTGATTTATAGGAACTCTTTGATGATCCAAACCTTTTGGTCTTTATGCCGTTATGATTTAACACACACTGGAATAAGCTCTAACTAAAGTAATGTTATTGTCTTAATAAGGATTATTTTCAGAGTTGCTTTACACTTCTACATTGTCAGATTCATTTTTAATATTGTGTCATTTGTTTGCCCTTAATTTCTATCCAAAGTCTTTCCTCATACATAGAATAAAGATTGAACGGAGATTTTTTTAAACACATTCTTTGAACACATAACACATAGAAGAAAAATTACTTTTGATTAATGTACTACAGAACCACACTTTCAAGACTCTATTAGTACTTAGGAAAAATTTATGCACATGTATCATTGCAAATCATGTCTTTGGTATAGCTTTCTTGAAATCTGTAATAATACATTTATCCACAAATGCATTTGGATGAGAAAGTGAATCAATAAGCTAATATAGGAAAAGGGACAGTAAAACAAAGAACAGAAACCAAACAACAGTTCCTCAGGGCACCATCAACACTAAATAAATAGTTATTTAATATTGCAGGGTTGTTAATTTGTTTTTAAACTAGTTCCCTGACACTTCTTGTGGTTACCAGCATTGATCTCTTCAACAGTCATTGATTTGTTTTGTACTTCTTACCATAATTTTGTTCTGGACATATGGGACACAAAATACTTTTTTCTTGCAAGGTATTTATAGATTTGAGGGGGGAAGAAGACAATTCAAACCAAGATTGCTGTTTAATGTTCAAGTACATACAGAATATCTTCAGGGAAAATAAATCCCTTCACTCTCAGCTTGTCTTTGTTTTGTCTATGACACAGTCACATTTTCTTTTTAAATACAAATGCTCCATGATTTATCAGTTTTTCTTCACATTCATTCTCATATAAACTATCCAACTGTTACTAGAAAATCCTGTTAACTTTAAATGTTCTCAATCAATGAAATTGGTTTATTTCAATTTTTTTTTCACATTGGCAAAACCTGAAGAGACTGTTTACTATTCTCTACAACCCTCTTTAACTGATGCCGGTAATTTCCCCTATTGTACTTGTAGGTGTTGCATTAATTCTCCCCAGCGATGAGAATTCATATTCTTATGGCTGTATTCCAGAAGGTAATATAAAACGAATGTTATTAGACATGAATGCCAGAAAAAAAGTTATCTAAAGTCAATAGGAAAGAGCCAATTTTAATAAAATTGGATGAGTGGTCAGATATTTTTAGGAATATTTGAAAACATAATGAAAGGTAATTGTGACAGTGAATACATTGAGGGCTAGCAGTAGATAGAGTTAGAAAAGAACCATGTGAAATGCATAGAACTGGAAATCACAACTTCTGAAATAAAAATTTCACTGCATGAAAAAGCTGTCAGATTTTACATTAGAAAATACATGGTCAGTGACAATGAACACAGATAAATAGAAAAAATCCAATATAAAGAAAACAATGAGAAAAATATTCAATATAGGGACAGTGTGATCTCAACATTATACATATGCACGTATGAAATTAAACTCATAAAAAAGAACAAAACAATGGAATGGTAAAAAAAAATGTTTAAATAAATATTTAGAATTTCTAAATATATTAAAGACAACATTTCATAAGATCTAGAGGCTTGGTGAGCTCTGATCATGATAAAAACAAAGAAAAAATTACAACCCGAACCATTATTATTGAACTTATAATTGAAATCTATGAGTATTCTTTGAAATAAAAAATACATCGTAGGTTGAATAAAAATCAGAAAGGCTAATATATTCACATGTACATTAATGAAACCCACAAGAAAATAGAAAACATTTGGATAAACTGAAGGAAAGCAGAATTTAACAGATTTTCACAGCCACCGAAACGTCTTACAAAAGAAAAATTCACTGGTAAAATTGTATTTTCATGTGTACTAAATCTTAGTTGTCTTCACCAGTGTTACTGAGCTTCAAGAAAATTCCAAGAAGGAGGCCCTGAAATACACAGAAAATAAGAACATCTGAAAGTAGATAGGAGCTTGACAGTACATTAAAAATGTTTATGAAATCACAAATGACTGCTGCAGTATATGAATATATAGAAAATCGTGCTGTCATGTTTTTATAAACAAACACAGAACGAACGGCAATCAAAAATTTAAATATTTTGAATCGAATTATTTTGAAATCCTGCATGTTGCATTTTACGACAACACATTTTTAGAATAATTGTTGAGCTTATGAGGCTCCGTAGAGCATTAAAATAATGAAATCAGAAAAAGGATAAACTGAATTCTAAAATAAGTGCAAAAAGATTCTTAAGATAAAAAAGAATAAAAGGTTTTTACCAATATATAAACAAAATTTAAAAATCCCAATCTATATTTTTTATTTTAAAAAGTATTGCTAAAATTATTTTTAAAATTACTCAGCAGGATGGGCATAAAAGAGAAAAATCCACATTATTAATTTCATATCAGAAACCTTAAAACATAGTCAAACATATTGTCAACAACTTTTCCGTTAGCAAACAATCCATGCACTTGAATAATATGCACAAATTTAAGTAGTTTAGATTTAGTATTCCACAAAATATATAGCATATTGCTGTGTTTTACTTTAGAAATGTGAGGGAGGATTGTATTTAAAACATGACAAATACATGTTGCAGATATACAAAAATATTTATTAAATTTACAATGCACTTTATACAAAATCTTAGCAAGTCAGAAATGTAGTTGCATAATACACTACGTAATGGCTACAACAATTATTTGCACATATTTTTTGCACAATTTTTTGCATGTGTTTAAAGATTTCTGAGTTACAAATTGGCCAATACAGTTTCTATTTAAGTTTATCCTAGTGATAAAGTTAGCAAATATAATAAGAAAGGAATACATGAAAATCAAGGTAAGGTCTGGAGAGAAGCCTTAGCTATTAAAAGCACGTATTCTTTCATAGAAGTCGTGTTCAATCCCCAGCGACCATGTCTGGCCACTCACAACCACCTGCAACTCCAGCTCTTGGAAGACTCCTACAACTCTAGCTCTCATGTGCACCTGCACACGCACACGAGCACACACACACACACACACACACACACACACTTAAAAATTAAAAATCTAAAATATTAATGAAAAATCTAATTGTTTTCATAAGACATGTTTATTCATACATAAAAATCAAATGTACAGGGGCTGTTCTTGCAGTTGGTTTTGAATCCCAACACCCAGCATAGCAGCTAACAACTCTCTGTAACTCCAGTTCCAGGCAATCTGACAGCCTCTTCTGTCCTCACGGGCATTGCATGACACAGGTGCACTTACCTACATGCAGGCAATACAAGCATACACATAAAAATAATAAATAAAATATTTTAAAATATCAAATGTACAGATGGATACTAGGAGAACTGACAAAGTTTTTTAAAATGTTCACTGTCAAGAGTCATATGTAAAAATAATTTTACTTTAGGGCTGGAGAAATGGCTTAAAAATGAAGATCACTGAATGATATTTCAAAGGACTAGGTTTGATTCCCAGCACCAACATGGCATCTCACAACTGCCTATTTCAGGGGATCTGATGCCCTCTTCTGACCTCCATGGATACTGCACACATGTGGCATACAGACATACATGCAGGCAAACACTCATACACATAAAATGTAAACAAATCTTTTTAAAAGTTCTTAAAATGGTATATTCATATAGCAGTAATAACAACAAAAAATTTATATGATATTATATAAGAAATCTCAATATTAGGTGAAAATTTGTTAAACTAGGGGTATTCAACCCTTTGACATTGCAATATGAACTAGTCATCTGCAATTTGTTGGGTCACATTCATAGCTGCCCTGAGATACAAGTGCCCTAAGGGCTGAAAGTTGGACGCAAGTATATTAGAAAACATAAAATGTTGCTGAGAAACAAAAGACTTCAAGTAAACAATATTATTAAACATGTTCACTAATTATATAACTCAGTATTATTAATGCATGAATTATCTCAAATTTGTTTATGCATATAAGTTCAATTTCATATTCTGTTCAATACTTATCCATTTTTTCTATAATTTAACATTATTTCAAAATTTAAATGAACATAAAATTACCTTGACAACATAAGAAATTAATTACTACAAAAGTTAAACTTAACTACTATAACTGATATCAGGACCCTCTTGTGAAAGTATATTCAGATAATAAGCAATATTTAATTTTTCAACAGTCACATAAAATAAACTAATAATATACAAACTACAAAAACAGAAATTCAGGAATATTCACTTGATTATTGGCAAAAGAAACTGTTATATAAAGAGGTAGGACTGAAAAAATAGACACTGGGAAAATTGTATATTCACATGGAAATAAAAGAATTTTGTCAACTGCCTGATACCACAAAAAACTGAATTTCAGGTAGTTTACAGATTTAAACATGAAAGATATTAGTGTTAGAAATCAGTTCTAACTGAGCGATGGCTCAGTGGTTAAGACCGCTCCTGTAGAGGACAAAGCTTCAATTCCCAGTCCCATGCTGAGGCTAACAACCATCCTAACTTCAGTTCTAGTGTATCTGATGCCCTCTTCTGACCTCCGCGGACACTGCATGACATGGGTGCACTTGTGCACATGTAAGCAATACACTCATACACATAAGGAAATTTGGTGACATTCCATATGACCATCAAAAGTTAACTGTAATATAGTACCCAACAGCCAATAATGAACAGCCAGGAAGAAAAAGAACACAGAAAAGCCTCAGCGAGATATTACACTATACACAAGCAGAGCAAAAAATTGGAAGGATCGTCAAAAATATTTGTCAGAGAGTATAGGATAAACTTTTATGCATGGCCACTGACACATGAATTGTTGTAGCCACCTTGGGATGTTTTTGGCTGCTTACATTAACACAGAACATGTTTTGCTTTACCTGGGGTGCTCTGAGAACACACTATGAGATGAGAATCTTACAACCAACAGGAATTCATTTCTCAGTTCTGGAGGCTGGGGAACCTAGATCGAGGAACCAGATTTGGCACCTTTTTAGAGTTCACATTCGAGTTCATGAGATGATACCTTTTAAGTGTGTCCACCTTGCCCTCATTATCTAAATACAGCCCACTGATCCCTCCTCCTACCATTCATTTCCATTTAGACCATGACAATGACTAACAACTCCCTACAGTCGCAACATTTTCATAACCATACCATGTGCATCTATCAAAAGACACGTATAAGTATTACACAGCAGAGACTCGTTCAGGACTTCTACAGCAGTAGCTGCTAGTCTAACTCTATGTAGAAACAAAATTTCCAGTTAAATTTTAATATTTTAATTGGAATATTTTATAACAACTAGTCTGATTAAAATGCAACTTACTATACGTTTCATGAATTCCTAAGTAAATGGTTCACTCCAACAGTCATACGTACACCTACATCTATAAGAAAGCATTAGGAGTCAGTGTGGTTCTTAGGTGTGACTTTGGAGGGTTGTGAACGACAGTGCTAGTAAGCTTGTGTTTCAGTCTGGATGGTGTACCATGGGTGTTTATTTTGTGAAAGTTTCCATAATCCTATGTACTTATTATTTGTACATTTTCCTTGATGTATGATATATGTTTTTAAAAAGTTGGGTGGCAATGCAGATTTTGTAAGAATTTTTAAATTTCAGAGGTGGTATTTAAAAATGTACATAATCTGCATAACCCAGCATTTGAGAGATGGCTCAGCAGTTAAGAGTACTGGCTGCTCTTGCAGAAGACCTGGGTTCCATTCTCAGCACCAACTGGCAGCTAATACTGTCCATAAGTCCATACTAGGGGATCCGGCACCCTCTTCTGGACTCCATGGGCATTTCATGCACATAGTACATTTCCATACATGCAGGCAAAACACTATCTCTGTCCTATCTTTAGACAAATGAAATTTCTTACCATATGTGGAATATGGATCCTTCTATTTACAGACAAGTATACTGTATGCCACTCATCAAAGAAGCTTGTTTTTCTAACAGACGGAGGCTACTGCAGAGTCCATATCAGGTCACACAGTGAATATACGTCTGAGAGATGCTCAGTCCTAGGTGACACATCTATAGTTGAACATCTACAACTAAGGCTCAAGGAACATAGCTGAATAGTGGGTGAAGAGAATATTAATGTATCTGTCACCCCTCACCCCCAAAGCTTCCTTATACAGCAGAGTGTACTGCACACAAAAGACCACAATTGTCTAGTTTTAGAGATCAAGAGACTTCAGAGTGTGTGTCCTTGGATAGGGACCTTATATTAAAACTCTCCCACCATGACTCAGAGACCACTGTTGAAGAGGGGCCAGAAAAATTGTAAGATCCAGGGTTGGTCCATGAGCATAGAGAAACAGAGGCTTTCAGGCCATTGGAAGCTTGCTCGTGTGAACTTGCAGCAATGGTGGGGGTCCAGTGTGGAGTGAGGGAAATGGGTGACAGGCCTTCCCTATCCTGGGAACAGTTAGAGATTGATTACTGCTGGGTTAGGGATAGTAGACCTTCTTTAAGATCTCTAGGTAGGCTGACTAGACTCCAGTAAATGAATTTGCACATAAGGACAAGTGGGTACAAATGCTTGACTGGATAGGACTTAACACGTATGGAGGAATAAATGAGGTCCTACAGGATGGGGTTGTTTATGGAGGCCTGGATGAGGCAGAGGGTCTCAAATTTGATTAAGGACTGTTATATGCAATATAGAAAAGCTCAATAAAAATATTTTTAAAAAACTGCTTGCCCCACATAAGAATGGAAGTTTCATAAAAACTAGAAAAAAGTTTCATAAAAACTAGAAAAGAAGTTACATGAAAATTGAAGAGACAGAAGTATTGGTGTAGCTATTGTTAATACAAGTGGTGAGTCAAACCAAATTTTCTGTCATTGATTTACCATCTATCTATTCTCTACCTATCGATTGCTTGATTGCTATAAAAATAAGTTTTTTATTAGTAAAAGAATGATTCTAATACTAAGGGAAATGTATTACTGCATCTCTCAGAAGAGTATAATGATAAATGAAGTCAATGTAGTGTTCTCGTGCTACAGCCATTAGGACCAGAAGTCACTGAAGAATTGTTAATATATTATAGTTGGTACCAAACTGTAACAAGACAACCCCTGTAGCATTTTCTGTTCATTACAATCGTTCACCCCCTATTAATTTACACCCTTTCATCTAGAAACTATACCTTGACTTCAATACTATTAATGGTTTAGTTACTGGCAAGAGAGTTTGAAATTTTCTGCCTCATTTTCTATGATTGTTCTCCACCTGGCTCTTAAATTATTGATACAAATTTTAAAAACCTGTGGTGAAAGCTATATAAAATTTAGGTTCTACTCTAAGAAAAACCACATTCATCCCTACATCATAAACCCACAACAAACTGCCCCCAAACTTTGGGATTGAAACCGCAGGTTTCTGTAAATCTGTATTAACAACTACCTCATGGTATATCACAAGCTGGCTCTCAAGCTGTCTGCTGACTGTGTTCCCATCTGAAATCTCCATGGAGAGGAAAACTACCTCCAAGCTTCCTCATGCAGCTGCTGGTAGGATGTGATCCTTTGCTAGACAGGCCTGCCTGTAGGATAGCCATATGAACTGGCAGCTTGTTTCTCCTGAGGAATCAAGCCAAAAGTCAGTGGGAGAGATCGTGCCGGGGCTGTTCGTGTAAGCAAGTGGAAAGGGAACTGGTAGAGGAGGCAGATTCTCAGGCAGCTTCAAACTTTCAAACAATACATTTTAGCAAGCAATGAACACTGCTAAGTTAGAAGAATAAAGTTAGAAGAGCAGCTGAGGGCCTTAGCCTGCCACAGAGCTAAAAGGCAAATTGACAACAATAGATGCTGTCATTTTTTTTCAATCCTGGAATAAAGACAATACAAACTAATAGATGAATCTTGGTTAAAAACCTCGGTTACTTGTTCCATGTCTCAAATAACCACCCAGAATTTTGTCTGCCGAGTGTGGCATTTAAGTAACTGAAAAGCCCAAAAAAAACAGTAATAGATTATGCTTAATTATTTTTTCCTTGGTTGACTCAAGAAAGTAGAGCACAGTTTTCATGCCATGTTACTTTCCTGCCCACCTTATTGAAAACCTCACTGCATGAAGACATCGCGCTTCCCTCCTCTCTTGAGTCACTTGTCTTTACACCATCTTGGGGGCAAAATGCTCTTTCTGTGAATTTTTGCTTCATTAAAATAATCCTTAACATTTCTTCTTGTGTCTGACTCTTTTTTTCTGGGAAATCGGCCTAGGGGAGTTGTACCTAACTAAGGCTGACTCACTCTGAAAGTTCCAGTTATCTGATAACAAGAAGGAAACCACAGTTTTCTGATAACCTAATCTTAGAAGTGACATTTTGTTATTTCTCCTAATCATGCTCAGTAAAAGTAAGCTGATAAGTTTAGCTCATATACAAGGCTGAAGTATCAATAGGGCATGGACACTAGAGCATAGCTCATTGGTGACCATTGTACAAGATGGCGCAATAGTGCTGGATCTCCTTAGGTGAGACTAGGAATGCATCACTTTCAGTTATAGTGGGAAACTGGGGCTCTCCCAATAGGACAAAATAAGAATACAAAAATGATAAGCTCATTTAAAAATATTCAAACTCCCTTGAAAGGTTTATAGAAGTCAGTAGAAGACATTCCTTGTAATCTTTAAAAAACAGAAGTAAAACTATAGCCTACATTTTTAAAGTGAACAGAGTGTATAAAAATTTCTTAGAAACTGCACACTAAGACGATTGACATTATTGCTTCTCAAAATGTTGCAATGGTTCTTGAAAAATAGCATAGACATCAGAAAGATCCATCAAGGGTTCATAAAACGCAGCCAGAGCAAACCTATTGACTTTCCTTTCAAACTGATAGGTTTGAAATATATGATATCTTGATTTCTGAAACAAAATTATGTTGAACAAAGCATCTCCCCCTCCTATTTCACCCTTCCCCTGTTTTTTAAGAATTTCTTATCAGGTTGTAAGATGGAATGTACTGTTAATAATAGTATCATGAATTGTGTCACTATTTATAAATATAGACTACTTATTGATTAATAACTGAACATATATTAAAGGGTTTGGTAGAGTGGCAAAATGTTTGCTATTATCAATATTCTGATAAATGTTTTATTAATAAAATGTATTAATCCAAACTTAAATTTTTCAGATACACAGAGCTGATAGGGCTTAGTATTAGCAGAGAGGACTAGAGTTTATTTCAGTGATGTACCATATGTCTAAATTGCATGCTCTCCTGACATCCTTGGAAGCCTGGCTTATTACTTGTTTTTATGTTAGTTAAAGAGTTAGAGAGCAACACAATTACCACCACCTGATATTGGACAAAGGTACCAAGAACACACAGTAGAGGAAAGACAGCTTCTTTAACAAATGATGCAGGCAAAATTGGATCTCCATCTGTAGGAGAATGAAACTAGATCCTTATCTTTCACCTTGCACAAAAGTCAACTCCAAATGGATCAAAGACCTCAATGTGAAACTGGAAACCCTGAAACTATTAGAAGAAAATATTGACAGTAACTTACAAGATGTAAGATGTAGGTGTAGGAAAGGATTTTCTAAATCAGAAGTTGTTCAGGAATTAAGGTCAGCAATCAACAAGTGAGAACTCATTAAACTATAAAGCTTTTCTACAGCAAAAGAAACAATCAAAAATGTGAAGAGAAAACCCACAGAATGGGAAAAAAATCTTCACTAGTGACACATCTGACAGAGGTTTAACATCCACAATATATAAAGAACTCAAAAAACAAAGAATCAAGAAACCAAATGACCCAATTAAAAGATGGGCTAATGATCTAAACAGAGAGTTCTCAAAGGAAGAAATACAGAGGGCTAAGAAACATGTAAAAAAGTGTTTAATATTGCTAGTAATTATGGAAATGCACCTAATTAAAACCACCCTAAGGTGGTCTAGGATGAAGAGAACAAATGATTCTAAATTCTGGCATTGATTTGGAGAAAGGAAACCATTCATTCACTGCTGGTGGGGTTGCAAACTCATGCAACTTCTATGGAAAACAGTGTGGAAAACTATTAAAAAACTAAAAATGATCCTATCATATGACCCAGTTATACCACTCCTTGGCATATACCCAAATGACGCATCCTACTGTAGAGACACTTGCACAACTGTGTTTGTTACTGTTCTTTTCACAATAGCTAAGAGATGGAAGCAATCTAAGTGCCCCTCAACCAACTAGTGTTTAACAAAAATGTGGTATGTTTACACAATGGAGATCTATTCAGCAGTAAAGAAAGATGAAATAATGAAATTTGGAGGTAAATGGATGGATCTAGAAACTGTTATACTAAGTGAAGTAACATGGACACAGATAAACAAAAGACGTGTTCTTCATTTATGTATGCTAGCACTAAATCATTTTAAATTCCATGTTCTTTTAATAAGATGATGCTGTACAGCAATCTCTTCTGCATGAAATAACTACCATTGTCGTGACTTCAGCTGTGTTTGCCTGCTAAATATCATCACAAATGGTCTTGTAGAAGGTCGTGTTCCTTCATTAAGGGGAAAGCCAGGTCACCAGACCCTCAGTGGAGTATCCAGCCACTCTTCACAGCCAATTGTGTGTAATTTGGCCCTAATCACACATGGTCTCCTGGATTTGGGATGACTAAAGTATATAATCTGGGGAAGGCTAAGAAGAGAAGGCTTGATCTGTGCTGGGTAAGGGCTTTCCAGTGTGCTCTACCCTCAGGTCACACATACACCTCAGCAATCCCTCAGTCATCTCTAAGCCATTTCGAGGGAACTGACAGATTTTATCCACTCCAACAGCTATCAAAGTGCCTGAAAACAAATCCTGAGTCCATCACTCTATAGTCCTGCTCTGGCAGACAAAAGAAAAATGAGGAGGAACCCAATGGAGGGATGATTTGGGAAGCTCTCATCAAGAAATTCCAATGGATCCTGATATGAACATTTGAAATTTGCCCTATTTTGACTTTTTTTCTGGATCTCTGCCTAGAACGTATAATGCTAACTACTCTTGCCTTTACTTCTCCTTCGCATATCCTAGGTACTAGTCAAGGACTTTCTTTTCTCCCTACAGAAAAGAGTTATGCAATTTTGGAATCTTTTAGATAGACCCCCTGAAGGGGTATCCCATTGCCTCACCCTGCATCCCTGTTCAACATAGAAGAAGCCAGAGTGGTCTGCATCTTGATTACCTATAAGCAATTTTGGAAACTTCTTCAGGGGATGCAATTTGGGTAACCTTTTCAGAGGATGGTGTGATAACAATAGGAGGTAGGAATTGGCTAGGCAGTTAGGGTAAAAAGACCCAAAGAATAGTAGCCAGTTTCCTGGCTAAAACACAAAATGTCCTCAGGCCTCTTAGCAACATTATCTGTTCCAAAGGCCAAAAATGTCAAAAGTATTTGGGAGCTCTTATCTAATCTCTAAAAGATTTTAGGGTTACCTCTGCAGAGGGAGGAATGTTAGAGTAACATAAAAGCCCCATAAAAAAAGAAAGAGTACATGAAGTTGTTCAGGTAAAAGCGATGGGGAGATATGGTAGCATTTGGAGGGGAAGGATTGGGCATGGATTTCATCAAAACACCCTATATGCATGTAAGAAATTCTCAATAATTTTTTTTAAAGCTAAAAAAAAAAAAACAAAACCCAAAACCCACCATAACTGACACCTTAATTCAGATGTCTAGTCCCAGGAACTGAGAGAAATTATACCCTCATATTTAAGATGATAAAGAGAGAGAGAGAAGGAGAGAGAGAGACAGAGAGAGAGAGAGAGAGAGAGAGAGAGAGAAGAGAAT
>NW_008335436.1:6382496-6409939 GCF_000622305.1 Nannospalax galili | reverse complement strand
GATCATATCAAGGTATACAATGCATGACTTAACAAAAGCAAAGTCCGGTTGAATTTTTCTAAACTTGAAATAATTCTCTAATCTGGGAAAGGAGGGAGAGACTGAGAGAACGTCAGTGTGTTTGATAGTTCTCCAAGGGGCTTACCACTCCTGCTTTTCTGATAATATCCAGAAGACCTCCTACATAACTTGAGGCATCACTACATAAAGGGGAAGTTGGCAGGATTTTACTTTTAAACTCTAGGAACCAGTAAACATAAAGTAACTGTAATACAGAAAGACAAAAGACTAAAGGAGATATAGAGAAGGAGAGAGAGAGACAGAGAGAGAGAGAGAGAGAGAGAGAGAGAGAAGAGAATTCAGTTTCACAAAAGGATAAAACATCAGGTTATTTCAAATTCGTTTCTATATACTGTTATGCTAAATTCCCCTCCCCCTCCTTGGGAGCCCCGTTCCCCATGCGCTCACCTTTTGAGGTCCCAGGGCTAACAATTGCAGCAGAATACCTTCTATTTGGGTTTTGCATAGTTTTTGGCATCCTGGAGAGGGTGACTTACAAACACATGGATTCTCATGGGCTTTTTTGTCCCCATATTTAAGACACACACCATCAGCTTTTCACTCTCTCTCCCCAAGTCCAAATACTAGCACTCTGTTTTTCAAAATGGCTATGACTCCTCTCCTTTTTCCCAGTGTGTCTACTGTCTCCATCATCTCTCAGCATCAGTCTCTAGATCTGCTCCCACTGAGTTCTAGCTTTTCAGAGAATGCCTACCCAACATACACCTTAAAATTAGTGCCAACTTTGGACTATTGTAAGTGTAGTATTCTTGATTGAGGAAATGAAGAAATTGCACAAATTTCTTAATTCTCTTTTTTGTTTTTATTTTTTTTTTGTATGATGTTGTTTTTGTTTTGTGTTTTTGAATCAGGGTCTTCCTATACAGTCCCAGCTGGTCTGGAACTCACTCTGTAGATCATTCCATCCCAGGCTGGCCTCAATCTCACAGAAATCCACCTGCTTTTACCTCTGAGTGCTGAGGGTAAAGATATGCATCACCAGGATGCCCTGTCATCTCACGGTTCTCTCTTTGTCATAACGTTCCCAGGGAATAATTTTTAAAGTTTTTGAACAAATGTTTTAATACAGGAGTGTTTTTTAAATTTATCATGAAGAATTAATTAATTCACAGGCATAATTTCTAGTGCTATTAGAATTACATGTGCATTTTCTCTGAACTTTATTCAGATTTAGAAGTCTGTGGTGAGATTATGCAAATTGTTCAATATGACACTTGTTCCTACAGGAGGAACTTCTATCCTTTTGAGTAGGAAGTGAATTAATTCACTTGAACCAGTGTGATCACCTATACCAGAATGTATCTATTAATAGGTCTGCATTATAATGTAGACTCTTCTTATTTATGGGCTATGAAATTGCTTTCTTCATAGTGCTTCATGTGCTATTTGCATCCCTTAACTTTGCACTTAACAAAGAATAGCAGTCTATTTAAAATACTATTTAAAAGTATTTTCTGACATTTTCCCCTTTAATTCTACTTATAACCAATAAGTATTTTGACGTTCTTTAAATGTGAATCCAGGGGACTGGAGAGATGACTCAGTGGTTAAAAGCTCTGGATGCTCTTGCAGAGGACCTGAATTCAGATCCCAGCACCCACATGGTGGCTAACAACCATCTGTAATCCCAGTTCCAGGGGATCAGATGCCCTCTTCTGACTTCATCGCACTTCATGACACAGGTGCACTTACATAAATGCAGATGATGCACTCATGCACATAAAATTAAAATAATAAAAAATAGGTTTCAGTTTTGAGTTAAGCATGTACAGCATCCACAAAAACACAAGAAGAAAGGGAGCAAGGTCCAGCACATCTTTCCTCTGTACCACATAAATTTTCATTAGAAGATCATGGTGACTTATCTGCCAATCACTTTGCTCTAGATTTTTGTGATTAAGTGGAGAATCAAAACCACGTTACGTATTTTTACAGATGCAATTTGTAGCAACAATGCCTTTCAAATATTATCTAATAGACGTTCAATGAGGTGGCTTTTAAGATTTTATTCTAACAGTAATGGTTCCTTATTTTCCTGTGTTTCTGCTTTCGCTATTATGATAGCAGTCTGGCATAACATTATTTCTAACTATTTTGAATTTCCTAACTTCTAATCCAAAAACACCCAAGTCAATTATTTATAATGGGTGAATTTTAGAAGTCTTTGAAAAGATTGAGTTTGCTAATCAATACATCACTCAAATGATTACAGACTTCATATCAAGTCTTCTTTGGAAATTACCAAAATAACTGCATATCAGTTTTTCAATAATAGTCTAAAAGGCTCAAAGAACATCTATAGTGCCTTTTTCATTACTATTAAGATAACAATCTGATAACATTGCTACAAAATATGAATTCAAAGGGGGTGCATTTTGTTCCTTTTTGTGGTATATGTCTTGTAAAATGCAATAAATATTATATTGAGAAGGTTTAGACATGTCTACATAATTGTCAAATAATTAGTCACAAAACTGATGAAGTTTCAAAATAAAGAAACCATAGTGAATAATAGTAGGGATAGATAGCACCCAAAGGTCCTTATTAAGGCTAAGAATATTGATTCTTAAAAATTGTTACTAATTTATGAGCTCAATTTCTAAATAGAATATCTCTAGAATAAACATAGAAATGACATTTTAATAATAAGGAAAATAAAATAATTAAGTTAGGCTATTTCTTTGATATATTAAGTATACCTATACAAATTTCTCTTTATTGTACACAAAATATAAAATTCTGATTCTTTATTGAAAACAAACTGCCTACTTGGAGAGACAGGAAGAAAACATTATTTTATCTTTTCCCTGTAACCCCAGCTGGCCTGGAACTCATGATGTAGACCGGGTTGACCTCACTATTACAGAGATCCACTTGTCTCTGACTGCCAAGTGCTGGGATTGAATGCGTGTGCCACTATACCTGGCTAAAAAGCTTTTAAATGGATTTTTTGTACCACACAGGTCCCTTTACAGGCAGAGTCACTTCTTCCTTTTCCAAGGTATAAGTGCACAGCAAGTCCCATTGTTTTTTAACTAAATTCTCTATGGTCTTGCCTTCCTTTAATGCCATGCCCATCAACTGTATGCACTTTTCCTTTAACAAAACAATATCATATGGTGCAGTAAATATATAACAGGATTCAAAATATTATACTTAGTCCAGAAATAAACCACATTTCTCACATTATATCTGTATTTCTCAAAGCTGCTTCAAATGTAATAACTGAACTAGATATGGTGACATATACATGTACTTTGGATCTGGAGGCAGAAGGATTAGTCCTTCAAAACCAGCCTTAACCACAAAACAAGCTTGAAGGTATCCCAGGATGCTGCTGAAATTCCTTAGGGGGGTGGTAAACAACATCCAACCCTTTCCTCCCTTGGTCCCAAGACAAACTGAGGTACAATTCTATTAAAATGCACTCTGGGAAACCAATTAGTTTATTGTGCTTACGCTGTAGAGCAACAAATTAAGAAATCAAGTGTTACTTACAGGAATGTGCTACCCAGAAGGCCTTGTTGACACACAAAGCATAATTCTCACCTCAAAGTGGATACAAGATTGTTTATTCAGGAATCAAATATGAGCAACCATGGTGGAGGCACACAAATTCAGGTTGCCCCAAATTGCCTATTCCAACATGGAAGCAGTTTCATGAAGCTTTTATGGTAACAGAACAAAGGAAAGTCATGAATCATAACACTTTTCAAATATGTTGGTGAAAGCATTAAGTAAGCAATTTGAGCAAAAGAGAATTCTCAGCTATAGGCCTCAGATGCTATCTGATGACACTCAACATTTTGGTTGGTGGAAACTAGGATTTTGTTAAGTTAATAAATTTCAAAAGATTTTTATCTGTTATTCACAGAATGTAAAGTCAGACCCAGAAGTGATCAAGTAACGGCTATTTAAAGCAATAATAATGACCCAAGATAAATGATAACTAGGCTCTGTATATGCAAAAAATTCACTTTTTCACTAATCATTGAAATGCTAATCAGTTGATCAGTATGATGGCTAATTCTGGGTGTCAACTTGACTAGATCTGGGACTAACTGAAATGAGAGCAATCTCTTAATTGAATTATCTGAAGCTGGAAGACACACCCTAAATGTGGGTGTTACCTTCTGATGGCAGCCAGTATAAAAGGCCATGGCAGAGGAGAATGCCTGGCTTTTGGCTGCTTGCCTTTTCTCTCGCTGGTGAGTTTGTCTTGCTGCTGTAGACTGAAGACTAGCTGATCTTTTGGAATTCATCAGACCTTCAGTGCCAGATTGGGACTTCTGAGACATCCAGCCTCGTGGAATGAGCAACTACAGATTCTCAGTCTCTCAAGTGTGGTGCAGCCATTGTTGGACTACTCGGATTCTATACTGTGAACTAAGCTGATAACTCTCTCTATATATATAGAGAAGGTTTTAGTTTTGCAGAAGGTTTAGTTTCAAGATGCAGTTTTCTAGGGAACTTGTCTTCACAGCCAATGACAAAATTCTTCTACCAAGCATAGGTGACAGCATCCCCATAGCTGCATAAAGAGCCCCTTCTTGGGGCTGGAGAGATGGCTCAGCAGTTAAGAGCACTGACTGCTGTTACAGAGGGCCTGGGTTCGATTCCCAGCACCCACATGGTGGCTACGAACTGTCCTTAACTCCAGTTCCAGGGGAATCTTAGAGCCTCTTCTTACCTCCATGGCACTGCATTGAGTGCACTCACATACATGCAGACAATACACTCATACACATAAAATAAAAATAATAAATAAAATGTATTTTTTAAAAGAGCCCCTTCTTATATTCCCCAGCACAAGTACTCTAGCCCTTCCCCTTGGCAGCATGCAATTAGAGCAGAACTGCTCACAATAGGTTGTAAGGTGTTGCTGGATACTCAAGTAAGGGTACCAAGACTCTCCTGACCCTCCTAAGCAGAGGTGACAGCACTCAGCAAGCCCAGCTATGATGAGCATCGGCAAGCAGGCACAGCTGAGCCTATGAAAATGGCATCTGACCATCAGAGGACAATACCACACAACACCAAGCTATGTAATACTAACCTATTTTAAAAAGGAAAAGATTATTAATATTAAGAAAATAATATTAAGAAAGTCATTGGCTTATTTTTTCTATCAATGTAAATTATAAATAAAATAATTTTTGTGCAAATTTTACCAGCTTCTTTGTAATAATGAGAGCTTCATATAAACGGTATTTTAAAATAAGCTCCCTAGTTTCTCAGCAGATGATTTTCAAAAAGTGATTTCCTGACCTACAATATCTGGAAACTTGTTAGAAATGCAAATTACTGACTCTTTTCCCCCAGACCTACTGAATCAGAACCTCTGGGAGTAAGCTCTAGGGACTGGAATAAGCCCTTCCAACATTCTGGATGTAAGCAGAAATTGCAAACCAGATGTTTGGAAATTCTGGAATCTTCACATAGGGAAAACACCTGTACAAACATTTACATAGGATTAGAATTTCTTTATATTTGTATGACCAACTATAGTTCTTCTAGGGGCCGGCACATGCACGTGCGTGCGTGCATGTGTGTGTGTGTGTGTGTGTGTGTGTGTGTGTATGTGTAAGCAAGAGGTCCATGTCTGGTGTCTCCTCTATCTTTATGCTATTATTTGAGGATCTTTCACTGGAACTGGGGCTCACTGATTGGCTACACTAGATAGCCAGCAAGCCCCCAGGGATCCTTTTGTCTCTGCCTCTCTGATGCAGGATTACAGATGTGCCTGACTTTTGATGTGGTGCTGGGGAATCTTCAACCTTGCACATCATGCACTTTGACAATCGACTCTTCTCCCTAGCCTCCAAATATTGTTCTTTATAAATTAATTTTTTTAATTAAAAATTTCTCATATGAACTCAAAGAAATGTATAAATATAAATAGTATGCATAAATCTGATGCAAGCTCAAACCAAACAAAATTCCAGCATAGACACTGGCAAGTGGGTAAGAAACCCCAACCCAACCTAAGGACTTTTGGCAACTGATGGCTGCTGAGAGGAGGAAAGACAGTGTCCTAAAAGGATGGGACCCTTGGTGGGCCCCATGGATGAACCCACAATGAATTTGGGAGAACTATCAGACTCTGTAGGGTCTATTTTATTTAGGCAAATACATTAAATTAGACGCTGTTGTGGGTTCTCCTCAGGCCAGCTGTGAAGACCCTAACCTGGATCAGGTCCCCTACCGATGGGGGGGGAGTAAGAGGCGCAGGGTCACGACACACAGACCCGGGGAGTCGGGTAGAAGCAAGCACTAGGAGGGGTACTGCAGACTCATTTAATGCAGGAGGAGGCACGACTTATATTTCCCTTTTCTCTGCCCCCAGGTCCCTTTAGTCAGCGTATTGTATTCTGATTGGTCTGCAACACGCAGTCTGTCAGCAGTCACTGCGCTCCTGAGCAGGGTATGGAGGTGTGGGCTCATTTTGGAGGGCTATTTGCAGACCAAGAAGTGAAGTGAATTCTCGCTAAATCCCAGGGCTCTGGGTCCAAACCATCTTTGGAGGTCTCCTGCTACAAGACGGGCAGCAGTATAGGGCGGTGCAGATATGGGAGTGGATCTAAATACCATCAAACTATATTGTATGAAAATTTCAAAAATTCAATTCAAATAAATAAAATTTGTAATTAAAATTTTTACCTTTATTTTATGTGTATGAGTGTTCTACCTGTAAGTGTACCCCATGCATTCAATGTCTGTGGAAACCAGAAGAGGGTGTCAGATCCCCTGGAACTGGAATTAAGGAAGGTTGTTAGACTCCATGTGAGTGCCTGGAAGTGAACCTAAGTCCTCTGGAAGAGTAGCCAGTGCTCTTAACTGCTGAGCTATCTCTACAGACCCCTACTATAGCTATTAATGACAACAGAATATTAAGGTTAGACTTGTACTTTTGCAATAAAGTAGAAATTTTATTAACAGTTGTCAGTACGGAACAACAAAAATAACAACAGCCAACCTTTCATAGTTAATCACAGAGAAGGAGATACTTTGATACCGGATATAATTTATGCAGTTTTACAAGTTAAACGACCTGGACGATACATGACTTTTACATCATGAATTTTTGACCCCTTTGTTCAGTCTCTAATTTTGTCAGCCTAGCTTGTTACTTGTCTCTGAACATGAAGAGAAAACAACTCATATACACCCATAATAAAAGGGCTAATTTTCTTCTCTGAGTTATTCTGATAGTTAACCTGACCTTCGCCTAAAGGTGGAGAGCCGGTACCTGACTTAACTTGAAGAAAGTCTGAATCTCCTCAGTAGCATTGCTTTCAAGAACCTGAAATCACACATGGCAATATTTTCACTATTTGCTTTGAGAACACACCAGTAATTCTTTCTCGTAGAATACAACCCTAACTGTAGTCAATTGCTTGAAAGTTGTCAGCTGTGATAATAAGCTCTAGCCTGATTTGAGATATGCTATGTTTTTTAAAAAATATTTTGTTTGTTATTTTTATGTGTATGAGTGTATTGCTCACATGTGTGTGGGTGCACCCGTGTCGTGAAAAGCCACGGAGGTCAGAAGAGGGCTTCAGGTTCCCCTGGAAGTAGAGTTAAGGACGGTTTGTAGCCACCATGTGGGTGCTGGGAATCAAACCCGGGTCCTCTGCAAAAGCGGTCAGTGCTCTTAACCACTGAGCCACCTCTCCAGCCCCATGCTATGTATTTAAAACTATAGTTAACATATTGTGTTGTAATTGGATCCATTTTAAATAGATTATTTCATAATTCTTGTTTTCATTGAGTTTACTAGCAAACGCTTTCAGCATTGTCTTTATTATTTTCATTGCTACTCAGTTTTTTTGTTTTTTGGTTTTTTTTTTCTTGGCACTTTACTTCTTAATCACAAGAGTTATTACTACAATCAATTCCACTGTTAGAATAGCAATTGTATTCTACAGAACTCCTTTTAGTAAGATAAATAACAGTAGGTAACAATTTCATCTTTATTAGTTAGACTTCTATTACTATTTTGAAATACCTGAGGAAATTCAACTTAAGGAGGAAAGGTTTATTTTCATTCATGATCTCAGAGACATCAGCATATACTTATTTGACCCCATCTATCACTTTGGACCTGGGATGAGGGAGTGTGCTGCAGAGTAATGCTTCATGCCTCATGGTGACCAAGAAGCAAACAGAGAGGCAGAGATGAGTCTCAGTATCCCCTTCAAGAGCGTAAATGCCAACAATCTAACTCACTTTCAGTAGCTCCTACTTCCAAATGCTTCTCCTGACTCCTATAGAGACAGAGGCTGACGAGGGAGTCTGTGAAATAGGCTTTAGGAGATACTTCAGATCTAAATTGGATCACCCCAATACAATTAGTATTAAGTAATCAATTAAAAGTAAGGTTCAGCTATTGGCAGCTAATCACTGCTGGGTGAGAGAGAGTTGGTCTTCTTTAAGGAAGTGATAGGCTATATAGGCTGACCAGTTCATGCAGCAGATGAACTCATACCAAGGGACACCTAGGGAAACAAATGTCTCAATAAGCCTTAAAGCATATGAAAGAACACATGAAATCCAGTGGAGGGGTTATGGATGGGAGCAGATAAGGTAGGGGTTCCAAATATGATTAAGATGTATTATATGAAATGCACAAAAATTCAATTACACACACACACACACACACACACACACACACACACACATATATATATGAAAAAAGGAAAAGTTCCAATAACAATTATGGAATCCATTTAAATCTCAGAATTTACTAGTTATGAAAACTCGAACTTTGGCAATGGAGCGTAAAACTAGTAGCGTTTAGGCCGCTCTTAACACTACTCCCTAGTATCCCAGTATCCCTTGGTAAGTATGTGTACTCCATTACCATGTGAAGGGCTGTGCCTGTCTTTAGACTTTTTAAAATATTTGTGGAATGGACCAATAAGAGAGAGAAGACAGGAAAAGAAATGCAATGAGAAAGGGGGTTGTAGAGCAGATTTAACGTTTGAATATATAATTTTCCAGTGAAGAAAATAAATTGCATAAGTCCATTCATTCATCAAGAAAAATAACCCCCAGCAAGTCAAAGGAGTGTCTTAGTGGCTATGCCAGTACCATGGGGGTGTTTCTGTCTTGAGGATTTGAGGGAAGAAATTAAGGGCTCACAATTCAAGCATTGTCAGTCACAAAATGTCCTTTGTAGTAAATGATTTTTCATCAGATGTACTAAATTTATCCAGAAGTGCAATGCCATTGACTATTGTAGCTGAAAAGTATTTCCATAAAGAGAAAGAAAAGAAATAAATAGGACAAATGTGAGACTGTTCCCAGAAAAGAGGAATTATCTCTCATGCAATGAATTCATTAATAACATGATGCGGCAATTGTCCAAGGACTTTTTAAAAGATCAGTTAATTTGTTCCTAATGTAAAAGTAGATTTTAAAAATGACTTTGTTAAACACATCTGTTTCACATGTAGAACAATGGGTGATACTTAATAGTGGTGGGAAGTGTGCAATGCGCATGCATTTGGAACAAACAAAAGTGTCCATAAAGACAAGGCCAGTTGTATTTGTTGAAAGGGCAAAAAGTAGGGACAGTGTATTTATAAAATGCATTTATAAAAATAGCCACCAAATGTTTGAATATGTCTTTCTTTTTAAAATTTTATTTTATGTGTATGCATGTGTTGCCTGCATGTAGGTCAGTGCACCTGGGTCGTGCAATGCCCGTGGAGGTCAGAAGAGGCTGTCGGATCCCCTGGGACTGGAGTTATGGACAGTTGTCAGCTGCCATGTAGGTGCTGGGATTCAAACCCGAGTCTTCTGCAAGAACAACCAATGTTATTAACCACTGAGCCATCTCTCCAGCCCCTGAATATGGCTTTCTATAGAATGAACCTATCTTAATGATTGAGAAAGCTGTAGAGAGCTGGAGAGATGGCTCAGTGGTTAAGGGCAATGGCTGTTCTTGCAGATGACCCAGGTTAGGTTCCCAGCACTCACATGGTGGTTAACAACCACCTATAACACTAATTCCAGGCTCTGACACCCTCTTCTGACTTTTATGGGTTTACATGCATATGGTACACTTACATATATGCAGGCAGAACACTCACACAGTAATTAAAAAATAAATAGATCAAAATAGATTTTTGAGTTGGAGAGATGGCTCAGAGTTTAAGAGTATTGGTTGCTCCTGCACAGGACACAAGCTCAGTTCTTAGCACTCACATGGTAGCTAATAACTGTCAATAACTCCAGTTCCGGGGAATCTGACTCCTTCTGACCTCTGGAGGCATTTCATGACACAGGTGCACTTACATACATTTAGAGAAAACATTCATACATATAAAATAAAATAATAAAATGTTTTTAAAAAATAAGTTGTAGAATTGGTATCCCAGTTTGCCAGCACCAAACACAAGCTAATTGTGTGTGTGTGTGTGTGTGTGTGTGTGTGCCTGTGTGTCTGTGTGTCTGTGTGCCTGTGTCTGTGTCTGAGGGACAGAGCAAGAGAGACAGAGAGAGAATATGTTGGGAGGGGTGTAAAAATCTTGTTAAACTCACCATTTCTTCATCAAGTGTTTCCCTCACATGTGGAAAAGTGTTTAATAGATGCTCTAGGAAACCTTTTCTTTAGCTGGTTTCCAAGCCTACGGGAAGGATGGGTGAGGAATAACAGAAGTTTTTGTATCTCAAATCAGAGAAGAGATTGCTTCACATGTTCATTATATTTTCCTAACCTATTTGTAATTTTTTTTGGCAATACTATATATAGCTCCAGGAGGAACAAAATTACAGATACATGCATGTACGCATACATGCAAATATGTCACAAAGGGAAAAAAAGAGTTTCGTCTTTCACCCTGACACTTACGGATTATTACTCTGTAAATTTCAGACAGACATACTATATTGCATCAGTCTTTCTGCTTTAAAAACCAGCAGCGGCTTTGGAAGGTCATGGCGGCCATGACTGCAATGTGATCCTTGAGAAAGGCAACACTCCTCTGTGTCTGTTCCTGGGTCCCTTGTTGTAAAGCCACTTTCTGTCCTTAAGAAATGATGTTTGTTTTTATCTCTGTCTAAAATCCATTAGCTAACACACACAATCATTCCAATTACCAAACAAATTTAGGGTGAGCTGTGTGTTTTCCACAGTTCTTGAAGGCTAGTTATTATTTACGTTAAAGACATCCAGACATACATACAGAGAGATTTGCAAGTCGTATTTTAGGTGAAACTTTTTTTCTGTCTCTGTGGTCTCTTGGCATACTGCCTATAATGTGTGTCATATTCTGTCTAAATGCCTACCTCATAATAAAATGGCATGCTTTTTTCTACCTTTATGGAGAAATTTTCTGAGCTGGAAGGAAATTTTGTTTTCAATTATCTTTCCTCAACAGTGTGTAACAGAAGACTGTATACTCACGTGCTTATTAATTAGCCGAAGACATTTTATTAATAAAGCAAGTGGTAACAATTTAAAGAATCTTTTCCCTCACACCAAGATTTTATTTACATGATGTTTGAAACTATTAACTTTGTATTTAGATTACTATCGAGTCCAATGTAACTAAGATTAAGAACAAATTGGAGTCTATTTTTTCTGAGGTATTATTAGAGGGAAGATGGTGATAGGGGGAAGACTTCCATCTAGATGGTGGAAAATGGGTACAGTGCCACAGGAATGGGGAAGTCAGCACACAAAACAGCCATGGCTGGACCACCGAGGGCAGCAAAGGTGTCAGGTGCCGGAACTTTTGAAACTTACCCTAAGAAAAAACTCATAATTGCAAATATATGAGGCCAAATAATAATAGAGTAAAAAACAGTGTAAGCACGAAAAGGACAAAGAACCACACTGAGCAGGAGTCTCTCTCAGTATGCTGAACATGTATAAACACGTGGACAAGTAGGGGTGATTACACAGATCTGTAAAGAACCGCACATGGTAGGTATTGCATGTCAATTTTTTCTTTTGAGTCAGCGTCTTACATACCAGGCTTGCCTCAGGATCACTGTGTAGCAAGTGATGATGACCTTCTGATCCTCCTGTCTCCCCTTCCTGAGTGTTAGGATCACTGACGCGTATTACCATGCCCACCACTTTGGGGACTGAACACAGTTCTTCATGCATGTTAGGCAATTACTCTACCAACTGAGCGATATTCATAGCCTTGCATGATAATTAGAACAAAAATATTCAATGAAAATTTGTATTCAGATATTTATCATAAATTACTAAGAATTCTTTCAATTTTATTTAAGTATTATCAAATACATAAATTTAAATATATACTATTACATAATTTGTATAATAATATATAAGCTATTAGATACTATATAGTAACTATGTTGTTTAAAGAAAATATGAACTGTGATAAAACATAAATGAATGAAACAATTTTTTAAGCAAATATGTAAAACACAGCTGAAGAGGCATCCAAGTCGTGCCATCAAATCCAAAACTCTCTTTATGAGATAAGCACTTATTTCCTGACCTTGTTCAGATCATTGCAAAGGTGTACTGTCTCTTTTCAGAAAATTCTTGATTCCTGATACTTCACATCAGAAAGGAAAGTCTTCTTGTGGGAAATGATGGGAGACTGCTACCATCACTTGGCTGAGATTGTTGCTGGGTATGACAAGGAGGGGATTGTGGGTCAGTCACAAGCATGCCAAGAAGCATTTGAAACCAGCAAAAAGGAAATACAACCAACACAGCCTATCAAATTGGGCCTGGCCTTGACTGGTCTGTGTTTAACTATGAGATTTTAAGCTCCCCAGACAAAGCTTAATCTCTTGCAAAAACAATTTTTGATGAAACTTTGCTGAACTTGATACATCAAGTAAAGAACCAGAGGAAGACAGCAAGTGATACAGATACTGAGAGACAACTTGACATTGTGGACTGAGATACCCAAGGAGACCAAGCAGAAGCAGGAGGAGGGCCAAAGTAACCAGCTTCCCAACTCTTGTCTGCCTCATTCTAAAATGTGCACACTAGACCATTTATACTCATACTGTCCCACAAATTGTTTTGTTGTTTACAGTTTTATGACAGGTTTATGTTACTTCTATTTGAAGTTCTACATTTCCTATGTGGTTTTTGTGTCTTAATATTAGGGCAGTAAAGCTGGTTAACATTCAGGGAGTTATTTGTTGTCATCTTGAGGTAGCCAAGGGGGATGTGGAATTTTCTGCAAGTTATTTGCTTAGCATAGCACATTTGGAATGTTGTCACTTCACAAGGGCCACTGGTAAAACTGTTTCGATGC
Source organism: Nannospalax galili (assembly GCF_000622305.1). Taxonomy (NCBI): domain Eukaryota; kingdom Metazoa; phylum Chordata; class Mammalia; order Rodentia; family Spalacidae; genus Nannospalax; species Nannospalax galili. Next base: position 6,396,596 of record NW_008335436.1, on the reverse strand, counting down.
CAAAGCAAAGAAAACTGCCTACATATTGGTTTGTCTTGATGGGAAATAAAAGGGATAATAGGTTCCAGCCACAAGTGCAGTTATTGTGGATACTTTAAGGTTTGGTAAACTTACAAAGGTCTAGTACAAATGCATGACCAAAGGACACATGCTGGAATCACATGTTTCTGCAGAATAGCCAGTCTGTGTGCGTGCCTTTGACGAAAGCATCAGGAGCACACCTTTAGAAAAAGGAGTGACTCATTTACTCTGAATAATGGCATGTTATAAGAGCAGTTAACCTGGAAAGAGCTTGAGATGATGGATGGCTTTGTTTACTGTCTTACGAAATTTTCATGAACAAGCCAAACAGAATTGTTAAGAACACGTGAATTAAGTGCAAGTGGTATAAAAGTTTATGAATGGACTTTTCAAATACTTTCTACAGCTTTTCATGAAAATTAGTCTTTTGGTTTTGAGATTTCTTTAAGGGAAACTACATTCTTGCAAACTGGTTCCTTATTCCCTCTTGGCAGCTAATGGGCTTTTTTTTTTCTTTTTTTTTTTTTGGTCTTTTTGAGACAGGGTCTCCATGTAGCCCAGCTGTGTCCTGGAACTAACTATGCAGACCAGGCTGGCCTCGAACTCAAAGAGATCTGCCTGCCTCTGCCCCCTGAGTGCTGGGATTAAAGGCGTGTACCACCACGCCCTGCTAACTAAAGGGCTTTTTACCAATTTTAAATGCAAAATTTATCATAACAAAAAAGTCTAATATAACTACCATTCTCAACCATGTTCCACATTCCCCCATCTCACTTCCTCAGAAAAATGAAGTGGACTTTTTTATTCTGGTTGAGGGTAAGATTCATTGGCAAAAGGTAATACAATCAATTAAAAATTTCTGTGCATGGCATTTTTTAGCAGGAGGGAAGCCACAGTTTTCTTGGCACATTGTGACATTGGTAAATGTTCAGTTCTGTGCCTCCAGATTGCATTTGGTTGTTAAGAATTTCTTGGTGCTCTTACAGCCTCTGATTTTGATCCTTTATTCCATTTGTCAGGTGATTAAGATTACTTTCCTTTTTTATCCTCTGACTTGCACCAACCATTCCTACTTGGTGGCCTTGTACTTGGGAGAAGGTTGCATGATCTTTCTGGCTCCACTCAGTGTCTCAGACACCCTGATTCCTCTGCTTGCTTCCACACACTCCCTTATCCTCCTTCCTGAAGCACATCTCTCCTTCGTTAAGATTGTGTTTATCTCCCTGGAAGTCCTACCCTGAATGGTCTCATAACGTCTGCCTTTAAAATCCCTCTTCTAGCTCTCTAAAAATAATGATGGGGAGAAGTTATAATCAAAGACTATACCCTACTGAATATTTCCTCAGTAATTTTTAGAAAATGCCAAACAAAACGCCATTTAAAAAGAGGTGTATTTCTTTTCCTTTTGGAATGTAAGCACCTCAAGAGCAGGACAATGTTTCCTGTGTGTTCTGATGTGCCTCAATAAATATTAATGATGTCGACAAAAAGAACTGATAAATTCTATAACGTAGATTATATATAAACCACGAGTGTACTAACATATATTTATTTTGTTAAAATGATACTTATCAGTGGTTTGTCTTATTTCAATAGTACCTATCTAACTAATCTCCAGCTAGGAAACTAAAGTGTGTATTAGTAATTGGTTCTACTCTGTCTTTCATAGAAAATATAAATCAAGCACATTGCAATGTTGAGTTAGATAAGCAATCTCTTTTGTAGATCTATGATCCTAAAAAGGAGAAATATGCATTACAAAACACTCTATGTACAACTTTCTACTTGATGAAGTCTAACCTGTTATCCTTAACTTTCACAGTAAAAAAAAAAAAAAAAAAAAACTAACAATGTCACCACATTATAAACCAAAACATTTAGCAAAGACTTGTGTTGGCATGAAGAAACTTTATCATGTGCAACTGAGGTCCGAGATTTTTTCTTTCCTTCGATCAGAAAAAATTGTTTTATCATCTTCTATGTCCATTTCTTCAAATTGTCCCTGTATTTCTTTCAAAAGTCACCTATTTTAATAGATGTCAGTGTGTTTTAACATATTTGAAAAGTAATCTGATAGGAAAGTTTAGGTGTTCCACTTAAGGATCTGACCACATTGGGTTGCCTGGAGTTTGGTGAAAATAAAATCTGGAAATTAAGATTTTTGGTTTGCATGTTTCTCTCCATATGGTCCTGCATGTCTTTCCATATTTATAAATTCGGCGGCCAGTAATGAAAATCTTTTAAAATACCTTATGGAATTCTAAAGAAGTTAGCTTTTCTCTTTATTTTCTAATTATTAAAATGTGAATTTAAATGTTCAAGGCAGACTTAAAAGAAATCTGACTTGTTCTCTCTCTCCCCTATCCATATATACATACATATAAATAGGCATATAGACATTAATATTAAGCAAAAGTTTTTTTTTTTTTTTGTCTTTTTGAGACAGGGTCTCCCTATAGCTCCATCTGGCATGGCACTCACTATGTAGACCAGGCTGGACCATCTCACAGAGGTCTGCCTGCACCTGCCTCTGACCCCTTAGTGCTGGGCCCTGCAAGTCACAGTTTTTCACTCTGGATGATGTTTTATTAATTCCTGTGTCTTATAAACTCAAAGAAAAATGATTAACTAATAAATCATGCCTTTCAATTAAATTAATTGATTACTGATGTTATTCTTCACATTTGTTTTTTTTTTTTTAATTATCTTTAAGACCAATACACATGCTGTAATTGTTTCTTTTCCTTTACCGGAGATTCAAATATTGTTTTGAAAAAAAACAATGTGAGTAGTTTCACAGGCAGTGCTGCATAGACATGTGACATTCTTTGCTGTGATAGAAGTAATGATCCCCATTACAGACTAGTGAACCATTAGCATATTCATAGTTTTTTAATAGTAATCATATTTTATACACACCCTGAACTACCTCATTCACTTGATTATAAGTAGTAGAGTAGACATACTTAAAAATGCCATCAATGGACCTAGGACCTAGGCACAGGGCTTGTTGTTTTTAGGTCATTTTCAAAGTGATTGCTTGTGTTTTTGCAATTTATTTTTATTTATGTTTTAATAAGTCAGTCTACATCTGGCAATAAGTATGGGAAGATTTAGACAAGTTTGAGATTGCCTAAATATAGCAACAGTGGTTTTCTAATGTGCAAGCTTTTCTCATCTACCTATTATGTAATGGCTTTTCTTTTCTAAATTTTGCTTCTTTTGCTTTTCATCTAAATCATAATGAGATCAAGAATTCACAGTGTGAAGAAAAAGACTGTCAGCTTTACACGCCTTCTAAGTCTTTATGTTTTAAATTCTCATATAACTTAAAGCTCTCTGTTTTATGAATTAAACTTAGAATTTACATCATTATGAATCATAAGTACAAAGAAACAAAGGCATTCTTAGTCCAGAACTGGCATTGTTTACAGCCACTGAAGTTGGAAGGTAGAAGTTTGCTTTCAGGACATGCCTTCAGAGATATGGGAATTCTCAGATATAGTTCTTTCAGAGAGAAGAGAGTCTAATCTGTTTCATTTTCTGTTTCCTAGTTTCTGACCCTTGGTAAAATTTAAATCACCATAGGAGCAATCATATTAGACCCTTGGCCATGGTAAAAGCTAATTAGGCTGAACAGTTTTCAAAATATGGTAAAAAAAATTACTAATCAAATCAGACTTGGGATAAGTTGCCAAATTTCACCACAAACAAGAAATTTATCACTCATTATAAAGCTGGCATTTTGCTTGAGAATAGTTATTAAAATACAATCTTTTCAACTTTTCTAATTCTAAAGAAACTTCAGAGCAAATGAGTGATTTAAAAAAAGTTTCTGATCCATTTTTTATATTCTTAAAGATGCCCTAGTGCTTATTACCATAAATAAAATATTTAAAAATTATCTTTCCGGGGTTCATTTTGTGAAAGGGAAAGTTCTTGTATTCGAAGACTCTATTTAGGCTACTTGGGAAAAAATGTTGGAAATAAGAAATGATGAAGAGAATTTATAAAAACATATCGACATTAATTAAAGGGGCAATGAGAAAAGCAATAAATCAAAGATGGGAAAATTAAACTGCAGAAACTCACTCCATGAATAAACATAACAAGAAGGAATATAATTTCTATAAATTCAAAGACTAGACTTCTGGACTTGGGTGATAGTAGCCCCTCCCCACTTCCTGCGCCCCAGTATACACACAACATTGACAAAGCACAAATAATAATCCATAATCAATATGAAAAACAGAAAAAAATATTTTAACACTTTCTGAATTCAGAAAATGATTTGGCTCTAAACAGTGGGGTTTCAGGCACAAGTGACAAGAGTAAATGTTAAAATTGGCTCTTTACTTTTCTATGGTTTAAAATTATCTATTGGTCTTGGACATATAGAAGCAGCATAATTACAAATATATAAAATCATATTGGTGTCTGAATTAAATCAAACTCAAATGAAACTAATTACTAGAAAATACATGGTATAATATTTATAAAAGTTCAAATATATTTCCAGAAATTAATATTGTATGGTTTTAGGTAAAAGTAGAAATTAAAAAATATAATCATCTATTTAAAACCTGAAATTATCAGCAATCATATGACTTCATAAAAGGTTATTAACTTCACAAGTAATTAAAATTAAAATGCATAAAAGCAAATTCCAAAATACTCAGAAAAGCTATTGTTTTTATAATTAGTGTCTAAATGTATACAAAAATATCTCACATTCTCTAATTTCAAAGTTTGTAATTTCTCCACTATAAGTTGGATACTATATCCTCTTCCCATGAATAAGCACAGAAATTGTGACTGTCTCGGGTGTTAAGGGTTGGATTGTGCGCTCATGCATACGACTTTTCCCATGGAAAATAATTAATTAAGAGAGAGTGAGAAGCCTTAAACTCTAAAGCTGACATGTTAAGAGGATCATGTGGAGGAATCTCACTCACACAGAGAGAAATGTCAGAAGAACCAGTTTTCCAAGCCTTCTCTGTTTACTATTTTCACACCAGGCAATAGATGCTCCAATGAGTGAGACCAGATAATTGCAGTCCCAATACTGCAGTGCCTAAGTAACACTCTTCTGAATAAATTAACCAGCATTCCCACAGCAGACTCAAAATGCAGGTTTGCAAACAAAATATATTTTACTAAAGCATTAGGTCACCAATTTGGGGAGTATTTTTCTAATTGTCTTATTAAATGAAATAAATCTACTTACAAAGTCTTGAGAGCATCCAAAAACACAAAAATAGAAGAGACATGATTTAGTGAGTATCAGGGAACAGAATATTGTAAATAAATTTAGAATTTCATCAAACCTCCAAATTTTTAATGAAACTTTAGTTCAATTTTGAATGCCTTCAAGAAAGTTGTGATTGAGAGTGAACAGGAACAACATGTTTTCAGAAGATGCAGGATAAGGATCTTCATTTTATCATCACAGACATTAAACATCACTATCATCTGTCACAATAAAGAGAATGCTAACTAATAGCATTTTGTGTATATATTCCCTAATACATTCCTGAATCAATGTCATTTGCTGCTGTTTATTTATCCTTTTATGTAAACTACTCTGTTTTAGCCTTGTTTGGTGAGGATATTATAAGAACAGCATATAGAACTATTCAAATTCTCTAATTCTTCACAACAAAATGTGGCAGTTGTGTTTTTAATACTTTAGATCAATAGTTAACATTCAATCTACATAATAAAAATAAAATAGAGAATTGATGCTTTAATAATATTAATATGCCAGGCCATAGTTCAGTAACTAATCTCACATATGTTTTGTACTTTGCAGTGTAGAAGTCCACAATGTATTTCATTAGCAGTTTTCCCTAGATTCTTGATTTTGTATGCTATGGTAATGTGTATTTATTTGTCATTTATTTTTATTTACTTATCATTGCCACATAGAAACAAAAGTAGCTTTATTGATTTTATAAGACACTTTTCTAAATTTACCTAAATTTATGTTTGTAATCACATGATGGTTATTTAAATCAGATTCAGTTATAAATATTTGATGGGGCCTTAAGATGTATATTCAGACTTCATATTTATATTTGCTTGGAATTGTATATTTCAGATGAGACATTCATTAAAGATAGCTGTTTTGTTATGGTAAAGTTTTCTAATTAGGGCTTATTTCATATGCTTTTCTAAAGTTTATAATAAGTATGTTTCATGGCTTTCCGTTACTATATTATGCAATATAGTAAATTCATTAAGAAATACTCCTTACTTGGGCTCACAGTTTGTGAGATTCCATTTTGTGTTGGTGGACCCCATTGTGTGGGGCCCATGGCAGCAGCACACCATGGTAGGAGTGGGTACTGAAGCAAAGATGCTCACCTAATGGCCAGAAAGTGAAAAGAAAGTAAAAGAGACCAACGTCTCATAACTCTCTTTAAGGCCATTCCTCATGGCCAAAGACTCCCACTATGCTGCAACTCAAAGTTTACATCAATTCTCAATAGAACCAAACTAAGGATAAACCTTGAACATGCGGGCCTGTAGGGATCGAGATCCAAACTACACCACTGGGCTAAATATTTTGAAAGATTTCATCTTCCTTTGTGAGGTCAGCCACAGGGCTGGCTTGATAGGAGCTTACACCAAGTAAGTGGGGTATACAATTTCAACCCCTCACTGTGGATAATTGCTCGTTTGTTTTCAGAATTTGATGCTTAGTTCTGGAATTCATCACCAGACCCGAGTATAGGTCTCTATTTAACATTTTGAACTATAAATCTTCTGTGTGTTCCTAAAAAGAGATAAGCTTTTGCTAGGACTAAGTAAAACGTCATAATAAGCAGTGGTTTAGATATCTATTGTCTTGAGTCAGAATCTCTACTACATATTATAGGGATTATTTTTAATATTCAGACAGAAAGTTTTATGAGTAGTCTGTAATTTTAGGAAGTTTTGAAAGAAATGCTGTATGGTCTGGAAAACAGTTTCTTATGAATGTATCCTAGCTAAAGTTTCAGTTATTTCAGTTTTTGTTGACTTTGTAAATGAATCATATTCAGCTAGAAAACTTTAGAAATCTCATGAACAGGATCCTTTGGGGCCAAAATTTCCTCACAATTCTAGTCATTGTTCAAGGAAAGCAAGTAATATTCAATTTTTGAGGAAATAAAAGTTATTTTGTATTTTTTCAGAGCCTAGAAAATGCACTTATATTAGACAAAGTTAGAATATGGTGCCAAATTCATAGCCAGTGGAATAAACAATTCTGAAAGACTTTCAATTTGAAGAAAAGAAAAAAGACAACCCAACTCTAATTGTAGAGTCTTGGTTGAGTATTTGCAAAAAGCAAAAGAATATTCTGGTAATTAAATAGAATTTTACAATTGTGTGTATTATTTTCCTGAATAAATTAAATAAATAGGGAGGTGCTATCATTTTGGGTGGTTAGGTAAACTGAAAATACTGAATGTAGTTCATCAGCTGTGCAGGTAGTGGTCTTGAGGATTCAGGAAGGTGCACATGAGAGGCTAATGCCTGGGAACTTTAGTGAAGGAAGGCATGAACTTGCTAATGGGTCATGATTATTGTGTATTAATTGTTCACAGCCATTTGTGTTTTTTCATGCGTAGATGATTTATAAAAAAGCATAAAAAGATTATGATTTTTTGGAGAATAATGATACATTGGCTTTCAAAAGCTTCTTTTTTTAGTAAGGGGTTAGTTTCAGAAAGAATTTGGTTGGTGAACATTATGGAGTTATTTTTTCTTACAGTTCAAATATAAATTTGCTTTACTTAAGGAGCAGAATACTGGGAGCAGCTGCAAGGACTGAAACATCAGTTGAGGGGGCAAAATCCATCTATACTACCATAAAACCAATAGTTGGTGATATATCTCCTGGAATTTCCAGAAAGAGACTGTCTGATTAATCTTTCACAATGGTACCTCACTTGTAAATAGGGCTTGTTCCCCCAGAATCACTGGGTTAGAATCACTAAGTCACAAAATATATTGGCCATTTTCAGAGATTCAGGAGACAAGAGCAATAAAATAGGTCCTGAAATCTTTACTAAAAATTCCTCTTTGCTACTCTGAACAAGAAATAAATGGAAACACAATGATGTTCGTAGTTAGGAGTGAAGTCCTAACACAAGCAGAAATAGATGTTCTAGCTTCGCAATTTGCATGAGAAGCCCTGTCCCCTTTGTTAGGAATTGTAGGTAAAGAATTGTGATTTCCTGCGAAGTCTGGCCTCCCTGCCACTCCTGCTGAGCAAGGTGTTTTTCCTCATTGCCTTTTTGGTTTTAATATTAACAGGCATCTTCGTCTAAATCAGACTAGTAGTGTCTGTGCTCCTCTATAAGATATTAATTTGGAATGTAATTTCTTACTCCCTCTGGATCTCTAGAGCTTTCAAGAAGTTCTGATAATTCAGAGTGGTTGGAGAGTTAGTTAAACGATTTTATGTTTGTTTTTATTTTCTAACAAAATTGAGAACCATGGTCTTCAGCATCACTCGTAGAAGACATGGTTATTATGTTTCTTCCCTGTTTAAGGCACGAAATCTAAAGATGGTGGCAATGAGAAAAATACTAGAATATCATTTACTCATTGTTTTCAAATTCAGTTTTATTCTTATTTATAGGATTGTATTTTTAAATTATTTTTATCGACTCCTTGAGAATTTCATACAATGTGTTTGATCATTTTCAGACCCCCTTTCCATATCCTCTCAGATCCACCACCACCTTCCTCACGTCATACCCTCTATTACTTTTTAAGGCCTATCCAGAGTCTGATTTGAGTTCTCCAAATGCTCTTGAATATGAGCTTCTGTATGACAAAGGACACCATCATTCAAGTAAAGATATAACATAAGGAATGGGAAAAATTCTTATCAGCTATGCATCTGACAGAGGGTAGACTCTAAAATATACAAAGAACTCAAAAAACTAAGTATCAAGAAGACAACTAAATTAAAAATTGGGGCGAGGAATTACATAGAATCCTCAAAAGATGAAACACAAATAGTTGTGAAATATTTTTTAAATGTTCAGCATTTTAACCATCAGGGAAGAGCAAATTAAAACTTTTTACTCTGATATTTTATCTTATCCCAGTCACAATGGCTAAGATCCAAAACACAAATGATAACAAATGTTGGTGAGGATGTGGGGAAAGGAGAGCATTTATTCACTGTTCGTGGGAGTATAAACTAGTGCAGCTACTACAGAAATCAGCGTCAAAGTTCCTAAAAAATCTAAAAGCAGATCTCCCGCATGATTTAGCCATACCACTCTTGTGCATGTACCCAAAGTATTCCATATCCTACTACAGAGATAGCTGTTCATCTGTGCTCATTGCTGCTCTGTTTATAATAGCCAGGAAATGGAAACAACTTAGATGTCCATCAGTGGATAATTTAAGTATAGTACATTTATGCAATGGATTATTATTCACCTGCTAAGAAAAATGAAATAATGAAATTTGCAGGTAAATGGGTGGAACTGGACACAGTCATCCTAAGCGAGGTAACTCAGACCCAGAAATAGAAGTGTCCAATGTTCTCTCTCATATGTGGATGTGAGCTTTGAATGTTTAAGTATGTGTGTTTAAACTGAAAAATCCATAGTCATCAGGAAACTAGTTAGGGGTCATGTGGGGGGATTCCTTCAAGGAGAAATGAAATGTTGTGATGTAGAAGGGGAGAACGGAATAATGGGGTAAGAAGAGTTAAATGGGGTGGGTAACGGTGGGCAAGGTAGAGGAAGGAGTATGGGGTGAGATAACTACATTAAAGACCTTTGAAAAAGGCACAAGGAAACCTATTACTGTAGATGCTTCTTCAAAAAATTTATATATATATATATATGTAAAAAGAGTTTAAACGGAGTTACTCTACAGTTGGGGGGTGGGCATCAATAGCCCCACCAGACAACACAGGTTAGCAAATAAAAAGCCCAGTGCCAGAAAAGGGGCCCCTGTTTTGGAGTTGTTAAAGAGGGAGGTTCCATGGACCCTCAGACAATACTGGCTATTACATTGCTCTTTGTTGCCCCTAACCATATGACCCTATTACTGAAGACTCTATTTATTAGTTACTTTTCTGTTACTGTGATAAAATAAAACACCATGACCAAGGGAACTTATAAAAGGAAGAGTTTATTTAGCTTAAGGTTCCAAAGAGGCAAGAGTCCATCATGGTGATGAGGCATGGTGACAGAGGTGGCTGGAGTAGGAGCAGATGCTAGGTGCTCACATTTTCAAGCAGGTACAGGAACCAGAGCATGACTTGAGATCTGGCAGCAAGGCTTAAGAACTGTCCAAGTCCACCCCCAACCCCAATGATGTGCTACCTCCAGCATGACTATACTTTCTAAGGCCTCCCAAAACCACACCACCAACTGAAGACAAAATGTCCGAATACTTGGAATCTATGGGGGACATTCTCATTCAAACCACCACACACCATTATGTGTGAGTCATAGAACAAACAAGAAGTAATCAAGCTTCATCTCTACCCACTAGCTTTTATAGTGCTGGGCGTTTCTATGCATACTATTGAAGGTAAAAAGCACTGATCAGTCTTACCCAGCTGTGAACCCTGGAAGTTAAAATAATGACTTATAAAATATGAGATTATAAATTGTACCTAATATGAAAAGTACTGAGTAGTTAGGTGAATATGAAATGATTTATTATAAATTCTGATTAACTTTGCTGAAAAGAAGAGTAATGACTGACCTGGTAAGATTTGCTCACTGGTTTAGTTGTGGAATGAGTGTTAATCGAACACTTTCATTTGGATTTAAGGTCCATTTCACAATATGGAGCCCATACACAGCACTGTGATTAGTCAGGTCACAAGCTACTAAATGAATAGCACAACAGATAATGTATTGATTGGAAGATATTAGGTAGCCCTGGAGCAGGTATTCCACTGACCATTCAAATTCCTTTGCTGAATTTGTCTTTCCTCGTAAGAATTAACAACATCTTTAATTAGATTTTATCATCTAGTCTTAGTAAAGATTTAAGCTGTAAATACAAGGTTGGTGCTAATTTCCACCTGTTTCTGAGACATTGTGAGTAGATATAGTCTAGTAGTAATCATGTGACAGAAGAGTAGGAAGAGAAGAGTCTGGCAAAGCGTAGAACCAGGGAGGGGTTTGAGGAAGTCAGTCTGAGATGATGGGGAGATCAGTCCAGAGATGAATCAAGAGGAATGTTATATTTCATCTTGAACTTTATTGTATACTTAATAAAACTGATATTTTTGTTTTCATTTATACTACATATTATATTGACCTCTTAGTTTTTCTAAAGTCAGCTTAGGGGAAATAACTTAGGTTCAGAATGCAACAACTGGACTCTGGACCCTGACTCCCACTGAGAGACAGTGTTATAGCTTCAACACTCTGTCTCCTCCATCTCACCAAACCGAGTGTCATGAAAATAAAATTGGTAAACTTGAAAAAGAAACAATTAAAAAGAAATAATAAAAGAAATAACCAAACAAACCCTCATTCAATAACATACATAGAAGAAAACAACAGTATCTATAGAAAATGATATATCTTAAGTACACAAAGACTATTATAAAGGAAATACACCATAAAGTGACTTATACTAAAGTGAAACATATCTGATAATAGAAAAAAATACAAAGAAGTCACACAAATGGGTTATGGAAGTATGATCAAATCAATACAAAACCTGCAGAAGATTTTATCATGCAAAAAAGTCCAAATATTCATTTAATATGTGAAAGTGTTGCACTTATTTACTTATACTTACTAGAAAATGTAAAGAGAAGTCATAAAACAAAACCAATGCACACCTACCTACCAGAAATTGAAATTTAAGGCAGAAGATAGCAAAAGTTGTGTGGCATATCTAAGAATATATCCTAATAGGAATGGCATTACATTTGCAACTGAAAAATTATAGTTTATAGTGTAAATAAGCTCACTGAGCCATGTGCTCCTCTTGTGATCTTGGAATGAGACCTTAATCCTTCAGGATCCTTTTTTGCTCTCCACACAGGATAGTGTATGCATGTTTTCACACATCAAAGTGTTGCAAGCAGCATGCTATCTCATTGAAAGCAATGAGAAAAAATTATAGTATTCGTTTATGATTGTGTGTATGTGTTAGCCCAGGTCTAGAGACCAATCAGAAAGACAAGATCTTTTGACAAGGTAAGTGTCTGTCTTTTATTTCCCCATTTCATGCTGGATATATGTTTGCAGTAAGGAATGAGCAAAGCCCTTGGGAGCACAGAAATCTGAAGGAACAGGTTCTCAGCTGTTTGGGTCCACTATTGTCCTCAAAGTGGATGCTGAATTTGGGTGGTGTTTTAGTATCATATACACCTTAATAACTGTAATGTGACATAATTGTTGGATATCCTTAGACTCAGTCATTCTGTCAGTTTGTGTTGTGTTATTTACATGCAGTCATCATAAGATCTATACTAGAAATAATTGAAACACCTCCAGTGACAGTCCACAATGAAATGGACTAACATTTTTCGGGATATTCACCTGAAGTCAGTAGGGCATTAACTTTAATCAAGGGGGACATTTTGATAATGTCAGGAAAGTTTTAGTTGTCACAGATGGGGCAGTACTAATGCTTTCTGGTAAACAAATGCTAGACAGATACGCTGTGAAATATCTTCTTGTGCACAATCCAATCCATAGAACAAAAAATTATGGAATCTAAGATATGAATAACATGGTTGATATATTCTTTACCAGAACTATGAAGCAAAATATGTATATAATCACATTAATGAAATAACTAAGACAAAAATTTTATACTGAATAATAAACTTCAGAAACACAGCTATCAAACCCATCCCAGTGTCATTAATCACCTTGTTAGCTACCTCTTTTTGGAACAATGACCAGAAAGGCTGAAACAGCCCCTTCACAGGTGTGGTCTGTACTTAGAATGAGCGCCAGTTTTAAGCTTTTCATTTTGATCAGCTATACACTTTCACACTCTTTCTGTACTTTTTTTTAAAAAAAACTCCTGCAATTTTCCTTGAAATACTTTGAAATGTTATTAGATTAGATATTTCTCCTTTCAAAGCCCTCTGGCAAGTTGTCCATCAGTGGGAAGGCCATTCTAGATCCTACAGATTTATTCTCTGAATTTATCAAGGATATAAACTTTCTATACTTTATCCTGCACAGTGATTCAGTTTTCTAATTACTATATTCAAATATAGCTCAGAGTGAGGCTTTATGTGTAGAACAAGGCCATCTTTTCTGTTAATATCTAAAAAGACTAGACTTTAAGATACTGTTTTCATTTTTGTATGTCAAATCTGTTTGACATAAAAATTTATTTCCTTTCTTTATGTTAAATAGATTTAGAGATCAAATATCATCAACTTTCCAACATGTAAATTTTTAAAACGTGCTGAACCACAGGTATTCATTGAGAAATTTAGAATGTAAAATTGGAATTCAACCTTTGGGATATAAAGTCATCTTACAAAGTATTTGTGAATGAATGAAGGTTTTGTTAAATGAACAAATTGCCCAGTTGTCATTGTATTAGATATCTGAATTGTAACCTAATCATTACTATATTTGAGAAAAGAATCAGGATATAGAATGTTTTTAACACCAAAGAATGTTAATACTCATACTAGGTGAGATAACAAACAGATCAAGAACAAATCATCAAAAGTTAACCAAATTTGAAAATTTTCAACCCATAGTGTTAAACATAGTAATTTATTTAATGACTTTTTTTTTCTTCTCTGAATAGATGTTTTATTATTAGTATATATTCATTATACAAAATGATTATTTCATTATGAAATTTTATACGTTTATCATGTGTTTATTTTTAATTTTTTTTTTACAAGTAATTTATTTAATGACTTTTTTTTTCTTCTCTGAATAGATGTTTTATTATTAGTATATATTCATTATACAAAATGATTATTTCATTATGAAATTTTATACGTTTATCATGTGTTTTTTTTTTTAATTTTCAAAAATGATTTATTTAATAACAACATACTTAGAAGAAGCATATCATTAAAACACAATCGACATATTCAATAAAGTT
>NW_008335436.1:6374038-6376682 GCF_000622305.1 Nannospalax galili | reverse complement strand
GATGAGGGCAGGGCCAGGACCAGAAGCGGTGCTCCTGGAGCCCAAGAAAGGGCCTGAGTTGCTCTGGGTGAGAAGGATCAGGAAACAGTATTGGTTCCCCAGGTGTCTGGGGCCCCAAGACTAGGAATGGCACAGGGTCCAAACTAGAGTATAGAACGGCGGGCGGGAGGCAGGGGTGTGGGGGGTGGGGTGGAAGGGTGAATGAGGCTTAGGGAGTCCCGGCGCTGAGCGCTGCGCTATAGACTTACCCGAAGAGGCCTGAGGATAGTCTTTAATGACTTTTAATTAAATTCGTATGGTATTCCAGTTCATTCCAAGTTTGTTAGAGATTAATTTTTCAAGGAAAAACCACTGAAAGCTATGAGTCTTCTTTGTCCTAGTTTGATTTCTGTTGCTGTGATAAACATGACTAAAACTAACTTGGAGAGTAAAGGGTTTTGCGTTTTTTTTCCGTCTTACAGGTTACAGTCTATCTTTGAGGGAAATCAGGAGGGGAACTCATGCAGGGCAGGAATACATTAGCATAGGAAGAAAAAGCAGAAACCGTGGAGGGATGTGGCTTACTGGCTTGTTCTCACTGGTTTGCTCAGTATTTTTTTTCTCTCACAGCCAAGGCCAACTTGTATAGTGACCTTCCTTGTCCCTTAAGGACAATAACGCTCTGCACATTAATAATTACCTGGTTACTGCCATTTGACTCACTAAGAGTTAATAGACTTCTTTGGATTTTGTTGATGTAGATACTCGAGGAGGGGACAATCTGCTCCCAGGATGCCGGGAAGAAGACCAATTAGACAGCTGCCCCTGAATGCAAGGACAGGTGTAGCCCCCATTTATGTTTCTACATACATCAAAGGATGTCTGTTACTGGGCCAGCCACCATGGCCTTGGGCACACTGTGCTGTTTTCTCACCATCATCATGGGAAAACTCCCAAGTGTTTTGCACTGCTTGAGCACTTATCATTTGTAAACTCTGTGTGAACTTTAAATCCTGAGCTTCCAGTAAACACTCTTAGGAGAGCCGTGAAAGAGCTCCAGTGGACAAATGCTGAGGGACCCCTGGTCTGATTTTAGTTTTGAGTAACAGATGTTGTTGTGGTGGACTTCTACAAAACTACCTGGGGATGGTACCGCCCACCGTGTTCTGGGCCTTCCCACATCAAGCCTCAGTCAAGATAATTCCCCATAAACATGTCCATAGGCCAGTCTGATGGAGGTAATTCTTCAATTGAGAGTCCCTCTTCCCGGTGCCTCTAGTTTGCACCAAATTGACAATAAAAATGGACAGTTTAACTTTGTTATATTATGAAATGACTGAAGTTCAGAATTGGAAAATGAAAAGATTAAACAGAAAATACTCAGATATGAAATTAGCAAGAATAAAAAATAAGACTATGAAAAATTGTTAGACACTGTATTTCCTCTAAAAAGAAGATATTAAAACTGAAAGGAATAAGCAAAGAAGCAACTAAAATAAAGGTTATATAGCCTTTATATATAAAGATACACATCAAAACACTAAGAAATGTGAGAAAGGGGCTGGGGTGATAGCTCACTTGGTAAAGTGCTTACTATGCAAGCATGAGAACCTGAGCCCAGATCACCAGAGTCTACATGAAGAAGCCAGATGTGGTAGCATGCATCTGTAAATTCGGAGTTGGGCAGGTATATGCAGGCAGATCCCTGAATCTTGTTAGACAGCCAGTCTAACTGAATCTATGAGCTCCAGCCAAAAAAGAGAGATCCTGTCTCCCAAAATAAGGTAGAGAGTGGTTGAGGAATTCAACGTCTTGCCTCCACATACACACACAAAGGCAGATGCACCATACACATCTGTGCATACACCAACATGCACATCACACAAACACATACACACAAAAAAGAAAAAAGATGTGAGAAAAAACTCATGAAAAGATAACCTATAAAACATGAAGCGAAAATTGTTAAAATGGGAAAAATTTTAATCCCACTAATAATCTTTAGCCATCAAATCAAAAAGTAAAGAATATGAAATTTCATTGCAATGGCAAGCAGGGGACTTAACCCGTATAATTTCATCTTTATACAATTGGAAAGATATTGGTCTTTTGGTAAGACACAATGAAAGGCTTCACCAGGGCAGTACCTTGTGTCAGTTCTGGCTGCCCCAGGTGGATTCAAAGGCAACGTGACACAGAGAGAGCATGGGCATAGAACAAAACTTGTTCTAGGAGAGTTATCCTCTGTTTCAGACACCCTGATCTTAAAGAGAGGTTGTTGGAAAACCTGTCCATACTGTGCTGTTGGACAGACATTACCTCTTTTTTGCCATGTAATGTAATGAAATGCCTTTTAGAGAAAGGGAAGTGGCTCTTAATTTATGTACTTTGAAGGTCACAAGAGAAGATGTCTTTAAATCACTCAGGAGGGAACCATTGCAGAATTTTTATTACCTGAAGTTCACCTGCCTTAGCTCCAGAGGAACACTTGCTCTGTGCCTCTTATGTTCCAGGGTAGCTTATAAAAAATTGGCAAAGGATTTTTTTTAATGCAGAAGGGATATAATGTCTGAATTTATAGGAATAGCAGATGTAATGGAGGGCTGCGCTTCAGCATAAATGAAGTCCATCTTAAACAACTGTGATGTTTCAACCATTTTATCCT
>NW_008335436.1:6366944-6373905 GCF_000622305.1 Nannospalax galili | reverse complement strand
ATCTATCTATCATCTATCTATCTATCTATCTATCTATCATCTGTCTATCTAATCATCTATCTATCATCTATCTAACATCTATCTATCATCTATCTATCTCTATCTATCATCTATCATCTATCTATCTATCTATCTATCATCATCATCATCATCTATCTATCTATCATCTATCTACCTAGTATATTGGAGTACATATACAGATACACTGACATTCACTATTGGTGAGTATTTACATTTATTCTTGTAGAATATTATAATTGGAAATTCCTAAAGTTCTTCTGAAAGCATATTTAAAATATGAATAAACATTATTATAATTCATACTATTTGACTCAGTATGTCATATAAGTCCAAACTAACAAAAGAATGATATTCAAAGTGTTAAAAAAATACTGTGCTTCTCTTTTCCTTTTGTTATGCCAAATTTAAAATAGCATCTTGTAGAAAAAAGTATAATGGCTAAATACATTTGTAATATCGATGCAGTAGGAAAACCTGAAAATGTACTATGTAGAGAAAGCTCCTGAGATAATATTAGTGACAGAGACTTGTTTATTGTCAGATGGAAGATCCACAGATCTAGATATGCATATAAGAGTTTGGATAAATTTACATTAAACTACAAAATATACACCGATACCATTATATAATTAGACCCATGAGAGGAAGAAGAGATATCAATGCATTACAGACTTCAGTTAAATCTCCATTTTTCCTGTTCTTTTCATATTTTCAAAGGCTTCTGTATGAAGTGTCTCATTGCCCCCTCATGCTCCCCAGTGCTGGGGACTGACCCAGCACCTTCCAAATGCCAGGTGACCATTACTACTTCAAGCTCCTTCTGGGCTAGTGCCATGGTTTAGTTTTCATGTCATTTTCTTGCTTGTCTGTGGTCTTTCTGTTTGTTTTGAGATCAAGTCTCACTCTATAGCCTGGGCTGGGCCCAAATGTGTAATCCTCCTGCCTCAGCCTCCCAAGTGCTAAAGGTGTGAGTCACCACACCCAGCTCCCAGCCCCATTTTTTTCTTTTACCTTTTTTTTAAAGATAAAGTTTCAGTAATTTATGCAAACTGAACTTGAATTTACAATCTTCCAGCATCATTCTCCAAAATAATTATGATTTCAGACTTATGCCACCAGGGCTTGTTATGGTATTATTGTTCAATATGAAAAAAACAGTTTAAATTAAACTTTACTCCTTGGCAGGGTTTTTTGCTGTTGGTTTGGTTTTTATTTTTTGCCCTCCGCACCACAGCCTCATTATTTTTTCACACTCTGCAACGAAGAATATTGTAATTGTTGGGTATTAGCAAGTTATTTTTTTGTTTACTTGTTTATAGATAGGGAGTTTTGAAAACTCCACTTTTGATGTTGGACCACTCACAGCTTTTCTCGTTATAATATTTGGCCAAGCTGATTACAAATAAGAACAAAAAGAAGCTCCTTTTGTCCTTCCTTGGACAGTAGCAGAAAAGTTGAATCTCAACAGCCTTCAAAAACACAGGAATATTAACCAGGACACTTCCCTTAGTCACTATAAAGATCCAGCCCTCTCTCTCCGCTCAGGCCAAATGGGTTGCTGTGGGCCTTTGTATCTCTACCTCAGCAATCCTCCTTACCCAAGTGTTATTGTTTGGATGTGAAATATCCCTCACAGACACATGCGTTTGAACACTGATCTTCAGCTGGTGCTGCTGGGAAGATTTTTGGAGGCCGTAAGAGGCAAACCTGACTGGAGGACCTGGGTCACTGGGGGCAGACCTTAAGATTTTGGAGTACAGTTCCATTTCTTGTTCAGTCTCTGCTTCCTGTGATGCCATGCCTTCCCCACCATCAAGGACCGATCCCCTCAAACTGTAAGCTAGAATAGGCTGTTCCTCCCTTACGTCACTTCTTGTCAAGTATTTGATCACAGCAATGAGAAAAGTGACTGATAAAAAGCAATTAATCATTTTACACTGTGTTGAGGTGAACTTGGCAGTATCAGTCTGGATATTTGGACCCAGTTTTGACTGGAAAGAATTGACTTCATTCTCTTTTTATTAACCATAGGACATTTTTCTTCATTCAGTTACATGTTGCTTAGGTATATATTATGATATTGTCAAATATTTAACACAACTTGATAGTTATTTATGTCTAGTGTCTTCATAGAAGTAGTTTTGTGGTCGGAACTTTTTGTGGTCTTTTGAGAAGACACCAACCACATTGAGAAGTAAAACTTTGAACCTTTTATAAACAGTGAACTATTAAGAAAGCTTAAACATTATTTTAATGTCTTTTTTCTCTCCCATTTCTCACACAGGGTAAAAGCAGTAGCCAGTTCAAGTGTATTCCAGCTTCTAAACAGTTTCCTACACCAGTTCGTTCTCAGTCTAACGTTATCACCTGTGCTCTGATCAGTGTCATCACCTGCCTGAATTAGATTCCATTTCTGAAGTAGACTACTTGCTGTTGGTTCTGCCTCTCTGGTATTTCTTATATACATCCTCTGTTGACAGTCTTTTTAGCATCTAGCCTTTTCTCATAGCATAGCACTGAAGATCACTCTCCAATGAACAGAATAGGAAATTGCACAGCCTTTCTACCTTGTATGACATCCTCAACACATAATCCTCCTGTTCCAGACACATGGCCTTCTTTTCTCTTTCTTATCCTGATTAATCTACTACTCAAAGTTACGGCCTGTGTTTTCTGTGCTGTGTACATGCACTGTAAGTCTGGTTTGTAAAATATGAAATGCTTTCAAACTGTTGGTGAATAGCCACTGATCCGAGCCTCTCTAGTGCTGTACTTTTGCTTCTGACCAGCTACATCTACTTTTGGACCTCCCCAGGTGTCCTTGAAATAACAATCTAAAAAATTAATGCTTGAAAAGGTAAGGGTCTTTAAGACTAGTTTATTGCTCTCTGGTCAATATCTGCTTTGATTGGTACCTAGAACAAATGCCTCACTCTCTTGGTTTGTGTATGTGACCTGAGATAGTAGTTTTTGAACCCCATATATGCCACACTGTAGCTATGAATTCCCAGTTATGTAGCATGATGAGGCTCTGTGACATTTTTACATGTCTGTCAACCAGACTTGCCCTACATCACTCCACTCAAAAACAGTTCCTAATGACTATATCCAATGCAGAAATCTGCAGTGTTTCCCATCTCAATGTTTTATTTTAATTCCTTGACATCTTTTTATTTTCATGACTTTAAAAAAATTATTTATTAATAAGCACATAATTAGAAGCATTTCATTACAACAGCATTGACATACTCAATAACAATTTCCAGAGCTAAGATGCATCTCTTTCAAAATTGGCTGTAAATTTTTATGTTTACAGTTGAATTAATACCGTTATATAATATTGCACTCAGTATAAACCCTATATGACATAAAATTGAATAAGGTTTTAACCTTTAAAAAAGATCCCCATTTCATTACTAAAATATACTGCATCATACAGAAAAACTCATTTTTAATGTAACTAACACTTAGATGTTTGCATATGCATCTCTAATCTCTATATATTTGATTATTACTAGTCACAGTCGGTTATTTTCTGAGATCCTTGGCACCTGAGCATGGATATAAAGTCAGGTAGATTTCAATGGTAATATTTTTCACACCTACTAATTAACATGAAGCAGATTTTTATGCTTCTTCCTCAAATATAACTCATTTTTTTACTTATGATTTTTTTGTATGCATTTCATACAGAACATCCCAAACAAACTATTAATCTATATACCCACATCCCAAGTAACACCCTCCCATGCCCCACCCCCCTGGAGCCCATATACTCTGTCATCCCTGTTTCTGTCCACTGTGTTGTCAGTGCCCCCAGCCGTTCCCTAGTGCTTATCTATTCACTGAGTATGGTCAGCCTATCTAGAGTTCCTTGTTTTAGGAAGATCAGCTCTTCCTCATCTAGCAGCAAGCTGTTGTCAGTATTCTTTTAGATAAGATGGGAGTCTGCTGTTCATTTTCCCAGTTCTATGCTGGGTCACTGTCTGGGAGTCTCTTGGGCCACCCAACAATTCAAAGGATGGTAACTCCTGTCTGGCATTGTTTCTTGTTATGTAACCTTTAGCTATACACATTCATTCTTAAAGAATTATGGGTATAAAAGGAACCTAGGGGATAAAGGGAAAGAAGGGACTCAAGTAGGACCATAAGGAGAAGGGTATTGACATCTTTTTTAAAAAAAGTATTATTATTTTATGTGTATGTGTGTATTGCCTGCATATAGGTAGGTTCACCCATGTTGTGCAGTGCCTGCAGAGGTCAGAAGAGGCTGTCTGATCCCCTGGGACTAGTATTACAGACAGTTATTAGCTGCCATGTGAATGCTGGGATTCAAACCCAGGTCTTCTCCAAGAAAAATCAGTGTTCTTAATGACTGAGCCATCTCTCCAGCTCCCCCTTGACATCTTCTTAAAACATGCTGATACCACACCTATATGTTGGGTAGTATACTGTTTTTCTTTTTCTACAGATTTAAATTTCTTGCTTATTTCTTCTACCATTGAGTCTTCTGGTGCCTGGCATGTATATTAAATCCTTCAAAAATGTTGAATGGATGAAATGATCAATTCTTCATGTCTTTTGTATAAAGAAGATAATCTATGTTGTTTCCTGGATACAAGAAACACTAGCACTATGGCCCTGAGTATAAAAGGAAGAATCATTCATGCTAAAGTTCAACTCAGTAAAGTAAATATTACTGGAGATTGTAAAAGACTGTACCTTTCAAAAATAAATAGTTTTGTTCAATCCTTTTCAAACTTAGTTTTTTCTCCACCAATTTTATCCTCCTGTAACTGAGTAAGGCTTCCATCAATGGAGAAGGCATTGGGAATATTGGTTTTTCTTGAGAAACTCTATGTAATGCTCATGATTTCTTATTGTTATCCTTTTACTAAATTAAGTACACATAGTTATTTTCTATTTTATTATTTTTATTTTATGTGTATAAGTGTATTGCCTGCATGTAGGTAAGTGTGCCCATGTCCTGCACTGCCTGCAGATGTCAGAAGAGGCTGTCTGATCCCCTGGGACTGGAGTTACGGACAGTTGTTATCTGCCATGTGGGTGCTGGGATTTGAACCTGGGTCTTCTGCAAGAACAACCAGTGTTCTTAACCACTGAGCCATCTCTCCAGCCCCACATAGTTATTTTCTTTAAAAGAGGATGTGGGGGCTGGCAAAATGTCTCAATGGGCAAAGGTGCTTGCTGCCAAACCTGAGGACCTGAGTTCATTCACATGGTAGAAGGGGAAAATTGAGTCTCACAAGTTGTCCTCTGACCTCCACAGTCACACCCACACCCATACACAAACACATCCACATACTAAAAGAATAAAATTTAATAAAATTAAAAAGGAAAATGATAATATGATATCTGCTTTCCAATAGCTACTCACTTCTTTGTGCTCACAAAAATAAACCTCAATTTATTGACCATATGCCTGCACAAAATAAACTACCATTTCCCAGTATACACTGTAGAAAAGTATGCCAATGTTTTTAAATTCTAGCCGATGCGTATAAGAAGAAACTATATGCACTACTTCATGGGTAAAGGGGAAGCCAAAATCTAGTGTGGAAAAGAGCAGAAATATTCATGGCTCAGTTCCTACATTTAAGGAGTTCAGAATTTTTAGATGTAATTTGATGCATCACAGTTTCATGCATGAAGTAAAGCTAAGATTCAGATAAGGTTGGCAAAGAAACTTGTTTAATATTTTATGCCCATGGGTTCTAGCCTTGCAGATTTATCTGCATTGGATGTCAGGCACCTGCTGGGAAATTAGCTGAGTGGCATACACATTCTGTTCTTAGTCACTTACAGGAATATTTATGAAAAGAGTCTTTGGTAAAACTTTAATGGGAAAAAAATAAGAAATGTGACATAAATTAAAATATTTAAGAGATACACAGTTCCTCAGAGTCAATTCACTGTGGCTAAATGATAATGGATTCAGAGAATGGGTTTGGTCAAGAGTAGATGCCATCTCTGGACGAGCATGGTCACTCTACTTGACTTATCTTTGATCTAACCACAGCATGTTCAACTTATGGACTTATGTAAACTTTCACACATACTTAACAAAAGAACATTAGGAAGCAAATGTAAAGAAAGTTCTCTAACAACTAGTGGTTATCAACACTTGAATCAGGCTAGACGAAGGATGAGTAGTGGTGATCAGTGCCTGAAGTATGACTCATCAAGTGACATTATTGCTGAGAACAGTCAAGGATATAGTAATATTGTAATAGTCAAGACAACCTTGTCTACTTTCAAAGAGTGAATTTAATATTAGATATAACATTAGGATTCTCAAAGGCTACAAGAACATAATTGCTGCATGGAAAATTAGAGGAAGTGCTCATGAAACAGTGTGTTCATTACCGGATTCCAGTTTAAGGCAGAAGAATGGAATGGAATGGGATGAGGAAAACAAGGCGCATGGGCTGTGCTCTCAGGAAATGTGTGGAGCACAACTGAAGGATCTGAGACTCTCCAGTGGAAAATAATCTGCTGGAGCATGAAGAGCCTGTGGATCTTCATAACTGGGGACGTAACAGGGTTATCAGAGATTCCATGACTGTGGGGGTACAAACACCTGTATAATCCAACAGGGTCCAAGGCCCCTTGAAAGGCCCTTCAATATCAACAGAGGAGGGAAACTCAAACAGTCATTTGGGACTTGTGACATAGATCAGTAAAATCAGGAGCTATGTGAATTTAGATTTATCATTAAGGTGATCCAATATACTTAAAATTTGAGGAAATCCAGTGCATTCAGATTGCAGAGTTGATAATGAACAAAAAACTCAGTTTTGAATGGAATTCAAAACTTACAATTATTTAAGTATATGTTTGTTTATTTAGTTATTTTCAAACATGGCACAAAGAAATGAGAATCATGCAAAACAAATATATTTGATTCTTTACAAAAAAT
>NW_008335436.1:6357869-6366717 GCF_000622305.1 Nannospalax galili | reverse complement strand
TCTGAACTTTACTAGTAGTGGAAGATTCAATCACTGGCTCAAATTTGAGAACGCATGGTAATCATCTGCAGTTTTTTTTTTTTTTTTTTTTTGAATTTATTTTTATTGAATTTTTTGTGTATTTCATATAAAACATCTCAAACAATCTATCAGTTTTAAACCCTCATCCCCACTTGTCACCAGAGCTCTCACAGGATCTCTTGCACTATCAGACAAACCATGTAATGTGAATTTATTATAATTTATATCTTGGGGGGATAGAGAAACAGAGACTAACGTCTGACATCCAGCACCCAGCTCTGCACAGCAGGCAGCCACTGTTCCAGCTTGCTTCATGCCTGCCCACAGTCTCTGTTAACTTTCGCCCAGAGTCTTGCCCCAGGTCGGGAAATACCACCTCTCGCTTTTTCTCCACCTGCCTCTGCACATTCTCCCCGCTGGCATGCCTTCCATCCCAAGATGGCACAGAAAACCCTTCCCCAGTCAATTCTCCACAGCAGGCCCTGCCCCTTGGAGGAAACAGGCAGTTTGGGAGACACCACTGTCACCCTGCCATACACTGCCCCACAGCCTGTAAACTCTGTCATGCCTGTTAAGGCCAACTGTGTTGTCAGTGTCCCCAGTGCAAGTCCATCCACTGGGCTCTAGTCAGCCTATCTAGAGTCCCTCCTTTTAGTAAGATCAGCTCTTCTTCATCTAGCAGCAATCAGTTGCCAACATTTCTTCAGATAAGATTGGAGTCTGCTGTTCATATTCCCAGTTCTATGCTGGGTCTCTGCCTGCCTGAGTCTGAATGGAACTTGTGCATGCTGATATGATTGCCATAGAATCACATGAGCAGGTTCCCAGGAGCTTGTAGGACTCTTTGTCCATATGGTCATTGGCTGCAGTGGTCACAGATCTTAGAGAAAACCCCAAGACTGTTACATTACTAATGTGATTTCTTACTATGTATAAAAAAAAAATATATCCTTATATTTACAGACAAACAGTACAGTAACCACTCCTCAAAGAAGCTCATTTTGCATCAGTCAGAGACTATTATCAGGTACCACAACTGGTCACACACAGACATTGTCTATGAATTTCCCAGGTGTAAGTGACAAATTCACAATGCAACCTCTACACCTACGGCCCCTTGCACCTCTTTAAGGGTTAATCCAGTGGTCAGGTCAGGGACTTGGTTAAGTTTATACCCCTAGGAAGGCAGGTTCACATTAAGGTAGTGTGCTTTTCCTTCCCAGAATCCTGTCCCCAGTGCAGTCCCTATATGACCAGCCACCATGAGGTCTGGCTCAGAAACATGACTATTTCTTCTTCTATTCTTTTTCTTTCAGAAGTTGATAGAGCCCAAGAATGCTTTTAAATTCCTACCTAATGGTTTGGACTTCCTTGTTCTGATTCTGAGGCATCTCCCCACCCCCTTATGGTGTGGCTGCCTCCCCTGATCTCAAGAAGCTTGACTTTTGTTCCTTCTCTTCTTCATCCTCCTCCTTCCTTTCAAGCAGCTGTGAGATTCATAGCTTGCCTGCCTGGGAGTTTTCCTTTTAAACTATAAGAAATTGTCCCTGAGGTTCTGTTTGGGTTGATTCTTTGTCCTCGAGCTTCCATCTCTGTCCATTTTTAAATAATTAACGAAACCAAAAACCCCAAGCGGGCACCCCGATTTCCCAGTTATCTACGATAGTTCTTTTGGGACTCCCCAAGATTTTCTGTAACACTTTCTTTTCTGCTTTTTAATTCTTTAATTGGCTGAGAAAACCTAGCCTGCTTCTGGACCCCTAAATGACGTCAGCAGCATAAGTTGAAAAATCTCCAACTTGGTTACAAGGCAGTGACTTTCCTTTTTCTATCAAAGGCAGAAAAGAGGAAAATGACAGTCAATGCTGCAGATTATCTCCTTAACAAATGCATTCTGCCTGACCTTGACTGAATCCACAGTGCCTGCTGCCACGGAAGCTCCTCTGCTTTTGCCCCCTCATATGCCAATCCTTGACCCCTGAAAGACAGTTTTACATCTGCTGCACTTTTCTTAAACTCTGATGCTACCAGGTTACCTACTTGAACTTCAAATGCAGCTACCAAATTGACCACATACCCAAATTTCAGTTTCGTTTTTTCTTTCTCTGAAACATAGTAGCTGTAGATTTTGCTACTTCTAAGGTATTATTTTCAGCAGACCACTTATATGTGCTGCCTTCTGCTCATAGAGGACTGAACTTTATTATGAAACTGTCTTCTGTATCTTCAGTTTCTCTTTCTACTTTATCCATCATAAGACTCTACTATGCTCATGCCTTTGATGTTTGCACACACATCTTTCCTTCCAACCTATATCCTAGCACTTTACACATTTCATCAAAATGTTGATTTCTTTTGTATCTGTACTTTTTTAGTTGGGTTCACGTCACACTGGTATATGACTTCTTTTATTTGTTTTCCCTGAAACTAGGACTGTGATATCCAAACTTATTTATTTCTTTACAGTACAATGGACAATTTTTGATTTATCAAATACCTGGGGCATTGGAAAATGTATCTTACCTTTCCTGGTCAAATGAAAATATTTTTATTACTAAAACCTATGGACACAACTGAAATTATATAGCAGTACATTACAGAATCTTATTTTAGGTATAAAGACCAAAAATATGTGCATATGTTTTATAGACTTAAGTATTAGAAAAAATAAAACAAAATATAACAACACAAGGAGAAAGGGAAACCACTTGCATTAATAGGGATAAAAACATCTTTTGGAATATATTTTTATTAATTCATGCATACAGTCTATTTTGATCATATTCACCCTACTCCTCTCTCTTATTTTGACCAGATCTACCGCCTGATAGAATACGTGAATTTCAGGAGAGCCATTGCTTCGTCAAGAGAGGCCATAAAGAGATTAATCCCTTAAAATATCTAACTGGCCCTAAATTGGCAGCCTGGCCTTGCTCAAGCTTAGCCTTGCTCAAGACTTACCAACTGGTCACTCCGTGAACTGAGAGAGACAGTGGAGCCCACCTGCATCCTTTTGTGCTATAGATAATTCTCCCACCTGTCTGAGAAAAGAGACTCCCAAGGACACCAGACCCTGGCATGGAGTTAACTCTTGCAGCTGTGTGCAGCAGAGTTCTTATATAAGACCAGGCTGCTCTCTTTTCAGTTTACAGATAATCGTTCCTTGAGGAAAAGAACTGTCAGCTCTTTGCTGGGGTTACTAAATCCAGGAAGCACATTCCTTGCCTGTTGCAGGTCTGGCTCTGACTCTTATTTCTAAACTTTAAATTCTTTCCTTTTTCTTACCTCCTAAATATAACACTCCCTATTTCCCCATTCTTTTTCCCAACTTGGAGTCCTCTTTTTTCTTCTTCTCTTTTTTTAATTGCCCACTGAGTCCAATTTTGGCTGCTCACTGGAGTGTGGGTGACTTACACTGGTGTGTGGGTGACTTACCAGAGGTGACATCCTTAAGGAAAACTGAATCTCTTTCCTCAAGAAGCTGCCAAATGTTAACAGCTCCTCAGCCAGGGCTAGGGACTCCTACGCTGTTTCCCACTCCATCCTGGAATGTTGACTGGCTGATTTTGTGGAGGTCTTATGCAGGCAACAGCAGGTGCTATGAGTTCATGAGTCTAGTGGTTTTTGTTATGTCTAGAAGACACTGTTTCACCCCAATTCTCCCTTATCTTGGGCTCGTACAGTCTTTCTGCCCTCTCTTCTGAGATGGTTCCTGAGCCTTGAGGGGAGGGGATGTGAAATAGATTTCCTCTGCACTTTGATGAGTTTTGAGTTTCTGTGTTAACTACCACAGAGCCTTCCTTGTAGAGGTCTGAGAGCTTCAGTAATCTATAAGTGTAGAGATATTAATTTAGAGCACACTTCAATACTATGTCCATTTAGCAAAGTGATAGTAGCAAGTTCACCTCCGAGGACTTTAATAAGCTTTCTAACCATGGATTCTTGGTCAGATGTATAGTACCAAGCATGTGTTTGTTCCTTTGGAGCGAGCCTTAAATCAAATAGAATATCAGTTGGTAACCCCTGTAACATCTGTGCCAGTATTGTACTGATGAGCATATATTGCCTAGTCATTATGGTAGCTCACATCAAGATAACAATATTAATGACCACCTGCCCCCAGTACTTTGTAGAAAGCTAACGATCAAGGAGGAAGCTTCATGGTCTATACCAACGTGATTTCTCCATGTTCTGTGACCAAAATCTGTGTAGTATCTACAGCATGTGGGTCTTATTGTGAAGTTCTGGTGGACAAGCAATAGGCTGTGCTGTTCTGAGGGTCTCCAGAAGACCCCTGACCAACAACTTGAGGGGAGGCATCCCATACCCGGCACTGAGCATTCAGTTTTATCAATGCATGGCTTTTGAGAGCAGCATTATCCCCTGTGTGCGGTAACCCCAAGGAAACTCTTATATGAATACACACACACACGTGCGCGCACACACACACACACACACACACACACACACACACACACAGATCAGAAGAGGGTGTTGGATCCCCTGAAACTGGAGTTGTGTATGGATTTTAGTTGCCATGTGTGTGCTGGGAAATGAACCCAGGTCCTCTGCAAGAGTTGTCAGTGCTCTTAAGCCCTGAACCATCTCTCCGGCCCTCCATATGACTTTTTCAAACATCCTTAGTGTTAGTCACCCTTCCCGCACCCCTCTTCTGCCATACTGACCCATCCCTCATCCCATTTAAACTTCCTGCCCCAGTTCTCCCTTTATACTTAATGAGATAACCCAGAATTTGAAAGACAAAATGTCACATGTTCTCACTCATATGTAGATACTAGCATTGAATCTTTAGATACGTGTGTTTAACTTGAAATATCTATAGAATTCAGGGGCCATTGTTCGGGGGGTGGAGAGAAAGATCTTAAGGGATAGGAACTAATTTAACACAGGTGACACAAAGACAAAAAGACTCATATTAATCCACTAGAAAATAGCAGAACAGTCAAAAGAGAAGTTTCTCCTTACTGCCACAGGAACTGGTTAATCCAGAAATCCCTACCTGGTGAAAGTGCCAAGAATAAGTGATGGTGGTACTTGGCTTTAAATGGGAAGTTCTGTCCCCCCTTCACAGTTCAGTGGACACTGAAGTTGAGGGGAAGGAAAGAATGAAGAGCCAAAGGATGGAGAAATGTACAGCAAAAACCAGACTTCTGGGCCTTCCACTCATGAACTCACTGCATAACATTGTGCCAGTCACATTTTACGATGGATGGAAGGTGCACGCAACTCCCACCCTCCCTTGAGGATTCTTGGCAATTAAAGGATGTAGTGGATGTAGTGAGAACTTCCCCTTTTTTAGTAGTGTAGGCATGGATATGTTGTCCTTCCTCAGTAAATAAGCTGCTACCCATGATTGGGCAAGAAACTAATTAAACCCAGTGAGTCACACATAAAAAGAGGACAGGAAAGCAGGAGGGAGACTTGTCAAAAAGAAGGGCTCCAGCAGAGAAGGAAGAGTATTGTGTTGCAATTCTATCCTGGAGAGAAACTGAATAAACAAGATGTTTTAAAGGCGTGTAAAGAACAGAGTGTTTTCAGGGGATGGGAAACAGCCCATGGGTAGGGAGCTCCTTAAGCTCAGAAACAATTTCATAGCTTCAGAAAGTTCCTGAAATTTATCAGGTTCATTAGACCCTTCTCTACATGAGCATATATAATTCCTATGAACTGCTGCGATGCTTTCAGACCAGCCAAGGCACTGGAAAGAAGCAGAGACCAGCTGAGCTGCCTGCAGGAGGCTCAGATCAACAGAGCTATCTGGAAAAGACATTTTCCAACCTGTTGAGTCCCTGCAGCCTGTGCAGTACACTCCAGGGTTCCTGCTTTCCTGAGCTGTCACCCCTGCCAGGCAGTCTTTGACTGATGCAGTTGTCTTTGATTCATTTCTGCTCCTGTAAGTACCCTTCACCCATATTCCTGTAAGAAACTCCAATGAAACTCATTGGTCACCAAGCTGGGCTTTGTTGTGCTCCTTTCTTTGGCCTGTCAGTGGTCTTATTTGGGGTGCGTAGACATTTGTTCATATCGCCCCAGGAATAATGTCACACCACAGAGGGGAGAGGTGAAAGGGAAGTGGGGGGATGTGAAAATGACTAAAATTCTTGATGCAAATATGTGAAACTTTCAAACAATAAAAAGTTGGTACTTTAAGGGACTGATAAAATGCATATTTCAATGATGACAGAAGAAACAAAAAAGCAATGTTATACTGTATTCAGAACAAGGATAAAAGATATATACATGAAAGACATTAAAAAGAAATACTTGTGATGATCTCATTCATGAATGTAAATATAACAAAATCTTAAAGACACATTAAATTCTGTTACTAAAATATTAACTTCAAGAAAGATTCCAAGGACTAAAGAGCTGGAAAAGAAAGGAAATAAGTTGAAATCATAAATAAAAGCCACTATTTAAAAAAAAGAAAATTAGGGGCTGAAGAGATGGTTCAGTAGTTAAAAGCACTGGCTGCTCTTGCAGAGGACCTGGGTTGGGTTCACAGCACCAACATGGAGGTTAACAGCCATCCAGTTCCAGGGGATCTGATGCCCTCTTCTGACCTCTGCCATCATTGCACAACACAGGTACACTTATACACATGCAGACAATACACTCATACAGACAAAAAAAATTTTTAAAAAATTTAAATAAAATGTTTATCAATAAAAAAAGAAAATTATGTTCAAATGGTTTAACATTTGAGTTAAAACAATACATGTCTTTGCTTCTTTGAATTTTTCTAGATTAGGAAAGATAGGAAGACCTTTATTTATGTATGTGAATATATGCAATGCATTTTCATTCTTATTAGCACATAACCTCGCATATTTATGAGGTGACATATTTCAATATATGTACAAATTTATGATGCTCAAATCACAGTGAGCGTGTCCATCTCTTCAGCATTTAGCACTGTTGTTAGAGGACTTTCAGCATGTATTTTTCAGAGTTTTTGAAATACATAGTACATTGATATGTTTTAGAGTCATGCCCTTGTGAAAACAGAGCCTGTTTCACTTATTTCACTATAGTGTGTTTCCTGTGGATCATCTTTCTCTTTCTCCTTCCCTAATAATCTCCAAGGCCTCTATTCACCACTGTCCCATCTTCCTCCTTGAAATACTCATGACAGTACTCTGCCCCAGGACACACCCTAACATTACCTGTTTTGATCTTTGCAAATTTTGTTGTTCTAGGTCCCTTTTCCTTTATTCCACATTCAGTATTTAGGAGTTTACCCACTGGGTCTCATACAGAATCCCATGCCTACTCTCTTTGTTCCTTCATATCGTGATGAATTTCAGATTCACATGTCCATCCTATGCCAGCCTTCACAGTTAGTGCAGGAGCAACATGATAAAAACTGATAGAATATGTCCCTGATTTTCCTTCTGTATGCCCAGGCACTACCACAACAACCAACCCAGCTGTCACAGGGAACAAGCTGGCTCCCTGTCCTCC
Organism: Nannospalax galili; assembly: GCF_000622305.1. NCBI lineage: Eukaryota > Metazoa > Chordata > Mammalia > Rodentia > Spalacidae > Nannospalax > Nannospalax galili. The sequence continues at coordinate 6,359,211 of NW_008335436.1, read as the reverse complement.
ATCCTTCCTTTGTCCTACTTTTTATATGATGGATCTACAAGTTCCATTGGTACTACTTCCTAAATTTAAAAAAAAATATTTTTCTCTATTTCTGTGACATTATCAATCCAAATAACAATAACATTCCCATTTTTGACAGGAAAGGGATTATATCTCACAACTCTCTCCATGCCTATCGTTTCTACATAGTAACTTAGTAATTGTTCTAATATATAATATATTTACTTCTTTATTGAACACTAACTTATTATTGTCTTTGAGAAGGAAGTCCAAAATTCTGTAAAGAGTAATTTATAAAAGTAATTTGACATTATTTAGGGGAATCGTAACCAATGGTAAAGGTTAATATCAGAAACTATACTTGGTACTGTTAGGGTTCCAAACAGCAGCAGTTTCCCTCCTCCCCAACAGGGACCTCACCTTGACCTTTGGAGTCAAGGGAAACAAACTCTGCTGAGAAGCAGCCTGCCTTTCCTCTGACCTCCAAAGATAAGATAAGCAGATTCTACCTGTTAACCAGAGATTTTAGAAGCTGTTTTTCTCTTATCTTAAGAGGGAAAAAGTAAACACTTCCAGACCCTAATCCTACCTGCTTTTCCTGCTTCCCCCTCCCTGATTTCTCCCCCAAACATTCTCTCCTTCCATACCCTAAAGCCCCCATATATAAAGTCCCAGCTCACAACCCGTGGGCGGACATCATTCCCTGACACCTTTCCCTTCCCTGAGGGAAAGGTGCCCTGTGCAAAATAAATCTGTATCCCGCTGAGAATTCCATCTGTGCCTCGGTGCCTCCTCCATCTGCTCGTGCTCTCCACCGCATGCTCTCTCTCTCCAACATTTTTACCTATCAGATAGTGCCGAAACAGGCTCTTACTTCAAGGGACCTCGCACGTAAAACTTTCGGACTTGCTTGTCGTTACTGGCCGCTGCGAACACCACTGATTCGGCATTGAGGTACACTTCCACCCTCTATCTCTCTCCCCTCTCCCGTTCCTTTCAGTTCTCTCTCCCTCTATCTCTCTCTCCCCTTTCCCCTTCACTACTCTCTGCCAGTTTCCTTTTCATCTCCTTTCCAATTGAATTCGGTCACTCCCAGATCTCACTCAAGGCCACTGGACAGCGCTGGTTTCTACGACCATTGAACTGCCCGACACAGTTACTGTGTCTGTCCACGCCCACCTGGGAGTCAGACCTGCCTCCCCGTCACACTCAAATCCTTTTCCCTACCTCAGCTCCCTTCCCTTCCTCGCTCCTGCCATCTTTTGCTTTCCCCTCACATCTCATCTTCTCTCTCTCTCTCTCTCTCTCTCTCTCTCTCTCTCTCCCTCTCTCTCTCCTCTCC
>NW_008335436.1:6356896-6357596 GCF_000622305.1 Nannospalax galili | reverse complement strand
GTGGGAGGTTCCGCCCTGCCTTTGACTACAGGATGCTGTGGTCACTGGCGGGGACACCACAACTCGTATTTCCTCCCCCCTCCACAGTGATTGAAGGGTTTCGGGAATTTCACTCGAATCAGCAATAGAAAAAAAGGACACTTTTCTTTTGTTGCCTGATTCTTCTCATTCTCGTTTTTACGTGACCTGAGCCAAACCTTTCTCTTCCTGCTTTCTCTCTCTCTCTCTCTCTCTCTTCTCTGTAAGCTTACTCCCTCCTGCGCTGACTCCACCTCTGTCCCCTCAGGGCAAAAAGATCCTCTTTGTTCCCCCACCCACCAGCTGAGGTTTTTAACTCTTCGCTTTCCACCTAATCCATTGCTATGGGAACCAAACACTCAAAACCTCAGGGTCTCACACCTTTGGCCTGCCTTCTTAAATCCTTAAAAAAAATAGGATTATCTCATACTATCAGATCAAAACGCCTAAAATTCTTGTGTACCACTTGCTGGCCTCAGTACAAACTAGATAATAAGTCTGTTTGGCCAAACACTGGCACCTTAGACCTCAATATTTTAAAAGATTTGGAAAACTTCTGCCAGCATAACGGCAAGCAGTCTGAACTACCCTACATCCACGCCTTTCTTGACCTCCATGCTAATCCCTCCCTCTGTGTCAAATGTTCTTCCCACCAGGTCCTCCTGGCTAAGACAGTCCCACC
>NW_008335436.1:6355945-6356807 GCF_000622305.1 Nannospalax galili | reverse complement strand
TGACCTAAGCCAAACCTTTCTCTTCCTGCTCTCTCTCTCTCTCTCTCTCTCTCTCTCTCTCTCTCTCTGACTCCACCTCTGTCCCCTCAGGGCAAAAAGCTTCCTCTTTGTTCCCCTACCCACCAGCTGAGGTCTTTAACTCTCCTTTCACTTTCCACCTAATCCGTTGCTATGGGAACCAAACACTCAAAACCTCAGGGTCTCACACCTGTGGCTTGTCTTCTTAAATCTTTAAAAAAGCTAGGATTATCTCAGACTATCAGATCAAAATGCCTAAAATTCTTGTGTACCACTTCCTGGCCTCAGTACAAACTAGATAATAACTCTGTTTGGCCAAACACAGGAACCTTAAACCTCAATATTTTAAAAGATTTAACACCTCATTCTGACTTCTACTTCAAATACCCCATTTACCCCTCCTGTATCTGCTTCTACTTCAATTCCAGACACTGCCTCAGATACCCCTGCCCCTACATCCTCTCATGGACAGGACACCCCTCCCATTTCTCCCACTTCAGCTTCCTCCCAGGACTCCCCTTCTCCTTCTCTTCTGCCTCCTCCCAACCCCTCTCCAATGTCAAGCCATACCCATTCCCATACCCAGTCTCAGGCCCCTTCCCATGGCATTTTTCCCCTCAGGGAGGTGGCAGGTGTGGACGGGATTGTCAAAGTCCATGTGCCTTTCTCTCTTGGAGATCTTTCTCAACTAGAGCGTAAAATCGGTTCTTTTTCCACCAATCCTACTCACTTCATACAAGAGTTTAAATATATTACTTGCAGCTGTGATCTAACCTGGCATGATCTCTTTATGATTCTCCAGTCTACCCTCACCCCTGATGAGAGACAGAGGGTCTGGACAGCG
>NW_008335436.1:6347008-6354642 GCF_000622305.1 Nannospalax galili | reverse complement strand
AATATACTCCTGCATCTCTCCACAGATTGAGGACACCTGTGCTCCAGTCATTCTCATCCCCAAACTAACCCTATACACACCAGGAGAGGTGTATGATGTCTTATCCACAGGGACAGAAGGAACCAGAACAAAGAGGTCAGCCACCTTGGCAGTCCTGGTAGGAGTTAGCCTGGTGGCATCAGTGGCAGCCACAGGACTCGTGGCTGGAGGCTTGGGACACACGCTGATCTCAACCCAGCATCTTTCTCAAGAAATGAAAGACCTGACAGGAGCTCACTTCAACAGTGGAAACTACAGCCCAGTCAATCCAGTTCCTACAACAACAATTATCCTCCCTAGCTGAAGTTGCACTCCAGAACAGGCGAGCCCTGGATCTATTAACTGCAGAAAAAGGGGGAACCTGTATTTTTCTGGGTGAAGAATGCTGGTATTTTATCAACAAATCCGGTAAGGTTGAACATGATATAGAACGACTCAAACAGGTAGCAAAAAATCTTTCACTTAAAAATTCCCAGTACCAACAGTCATCTCAATGGGACACTTTTACAGGACTAACTCCTTGGCTTCTGCCGTTATTGGGCCCTCTGCTTTCTATCACTTTGGTGCTAACCATTGCTCTTTGCCTTGTCAGATATTTTCAGAACCAGATCCGAAAACTAACGCATACTAATTTTAATCAGTTGTTACTTTCCTACCCTTCACATGTATACAAATGCCTGTCAACCATCGAGGACCCTGTTCAGATGCATGGAGAGACAACCCCTGCTGCCTAGTGGACCCCTAAAACCAGCCTACCACCCCTGTTGACCCTGTCCAGCAGGAAGTAGCAAGATGACAACGGTGCCCCCTATCCTATAACACAAAAGGCTGGAATGTTAGGGTTCCAAACAGCAGCAGTTTCCCCCCTCCCCAACAGGGACCTCAACTTGACCTTTGAAATCAAGGGAAACAAACTCTGCTGAGAAGCAGCCTGCCTTTCCTCTGACCTCCAAAGATAAGATAAGCAGATTCTACCTGTTAACCAGAGATTTTAGAAGCTGTTTTTCTCTTATCTTAAGAGGGAAAAAGTAAACACTTCCAGACCCTAATCCTACCTGCTTTTCCTGCTTCCCCCTCCCTGATTTCTCCCCCAAACATTCCCCCCTTCCACACCCTAAAGCCCCCATATATAAAGTCCCAGCTCACAACCCATCGGTGGACATCTTTCCCTGACATCTTTCCCTTCCCCGAGGGAAAGGTGCCCTGTGCAAAATAAATCTGTATCCCACTGAGAATTCCATCTGTGCCTTGGTGCCTCCTCCATCCGCTCGTGCTCTCCACTGCACGCTCTCTCTCTCCAACATTTTTACCTATCAGGCACAATCGTTAAGAAAATGAAATCTCATTTAGTAGAAAATCTTCAGTCAAACTGTGATAGCTGTTCTTTTTTTCCTTTTTGTATTAAATTTATTTTACTTACCTATTTTTTGAGAATTTTACACATTTTTACAATGTATTTTGATTACACCCATCCCCTTCCCTCCAACTTCTCCCTGAACTTCTCACATCTCCTCCTGATTTAATAATTTTTGCTTTTTTATAAGACACTGAATTCAATTAGAGCTGACCATATGCTTGCAATGTAGGGTCATGCCTTGGAGCATGGGCAAACTATGAGAGGCTAGACCTTAGAAGCCAACTCTCCTTCGAACAGCCATCAACTGTCAGTAGCTCCTCAACTAGGGATTGAGCTTCTCCCATGAGCTTCTCCCCAGTTCATTTTGGAAGGCTGACTGCTTTGATCTTGTACAGGAAGCCATGCTGCTGTGAGTTCATGAATACAAGGACCCTTTCACAGCCAGAAAATGCTTTTTCACAACAGTCCTCCTTGACCCCTGGCCCTTAAGCATGTTCTGCCTCCTCTTTCCTGATATTCTCTGAATCTACTCTTTTTTCCTTTCATGTTTATTTTTTTTTTAATGAACTCATGCAGCCTAAGCCAGCTTTGAACTCCTAATCCCTCTGCTTCAGCCTCAGTGCTGGGATCATGAACATGCATCAACGTACCTCGCTTTGACAGATTTTTTTATTATTGCTTTATTTCATTTTTATGGGTATGGGATAACAGTGACGCAGTATACATCACAAAATCATAACCTAGGATGACAATTAGCTCTAGATGTGAAAAAGAAAGAGCCAAAGACTAAAACCATAGCTATGTACACAACAGTGAACTCCAGTGGCCCTCAGTGAAGGAGAGAGTAATAATGTGCTTACTGTATGAGTGAGGGAAACTCAGTTTGTGATTAAACTATTAATAGTGCAATTTTAATTGCAAATCTAAAGTGCTTATTTTTCCTGAAAACAAAGATTAAAGATGAGTAAAAACTATAACCAATGTTTTAATCATTTATTTTTCAATATAGAGAGTACTAAATACTCTGGTGTTTACCACATAGGAAGTACCGTGTATAAAACAAAACTCTCTCCAAAGGTGAATTCTTAAAGTAGGAGTCCCAGTTTGCTTCAGGTCTGAGGGTTGACAAATAGATGTTATAAGTGAGGAAAGAAGGAAAATCACTCCTTTTTTTTTCAAGAAAAAATTTGAGAACAGAACACTCCATAGAGAACTGTAGGTTCTCCCTACTCAAACTACCAGGCAGGGTATTTTCAAGATTAATGAATACCTTTTCATAGGGTTCAATATGTACTAAGAAAGCATGTGTACACCTGCCTCTTGCTAATGGAAATGACAGAGAATGGAGAGAGATGGCTTTTTGGAAAGGGCAGGCAGAGAAGGTGCAAGAACCAGCCTGCTTAATGTCCAGCTCCTGAGAAATGAAAAATAAAATTAAGATATGCCCATTCAAGTCCATTGCTTTGTAAACATAGAAGTTTTTCTATTCAGAAATATCTTTACTTTACTAATTTATATAAGAAATGAGTTGTGGGGGCTGGAGAGATGGTTCAACAGTTAAGAGCATTGGCTGCTCTTGCAGAGGACCAGGTTCAATTCCCAGCACCCACACGGCAGCTAACAACTGTCTGTAACTCCAGTTCTAGGGGATCCAACACTGTCTTTTGACCTCTGTCGACACTGCATGACACTGGTGCATTATACACATGCAGGTGATATATTCACACACATAAAATAAAAATTTAAAAATAATAAAAATATTTTTTAAAAAAGAAATGAGTTTCAAGTATTGTGTTTCCCAATATTGTTGACCTATGTCCTCAGTGAATGACAAACACCCATTCATTTCATGGAGTCAAATCATGCACACCTTAACTTCTCTTTTTCACTTTTCTCATAGTTCACCAGTGAATCTTGCTAGTTTTAAATATAAATGGATTGTTAACTTGATTCTTCTTTTACCATTAATACCCTCAGTCAAGTCATCCTGAACTCTGTTGTAAGGATTCAGAGGTAGTGCTCAGTGGATGTTTCTTGGACAACTGGTCACAAAGTGTGTATGTGTTTATTTGTAGAAAGATTAAGTGGAAATATTTCCTTATTATTCCAATTGAAAATAACTTTTAGAGCTGTCAGCTACTTTCTGAGCCTCATCAGGACTCTCCAGCTGTATGTTCCTTCCCTTTGAACAGTTGTTCCTATTTCTGGTTGTAGAAATTTCTCTTGTTCTTCATGCACATTGGAAAAATTATCTTCTTTAGGAAATTTTCTTTGTAATTCAAATATTTTATCTCCTTCCTCTAAATCTCCATGTGTACACTCGAGCTTTCTCTCTGTGATGCTTAAAATATTTTTCCTGACATTCGAGTCATTGTTCTCAGTATGTTTTCTCCTCTTTCAGATTACATACTCTTTCTTGGAAGACATCACATTTTAAATATTAAGAGATGGTGCTCTTTGTTCTCATGATAATGTAGTCCCATTTTCTCCACTTCCAAATATTTGACAAGGTTACCATGTGACTTTTAAAGAAAACAATGATCAAACGTACAGGTGCCACATGTATAGCATGTATTATATTTGATTTCTGTGTATAGCTCAATTGGTAAAGAGTTTTACTTAATAGGATGAAAGAATACATTCATTAATGAATAATAAATAATCTGGGGCTGGAGAAATGGCTCAGTGGTTAAAAGCACTGGCTATTCTTCTGGAGGACATGGGTTTAGTTCCCAGAACCCACAAGGAGTCTAACAAGCTGTAAATCCATTTCCAAGAGATTCAACACCCTCTTTTGGTCTCTATCAGCCTTGCACACATGAGTGCACTTATCTACATGTGGGTAAAACACTCATACACATACAATAAACAAATCAAATGTTTAATAATTCAATAAAAAGTAAAACATTCCTGAGTAAACTCTAAGATGGTAAAATAAAATGTTCAAGTTTTAAGAAGATACATTTTAAATGTTCATATGTGAGAAAGTAGAAAATGCAAAATTTAGTTTTATATGCCAATACTGATGATAATTTATTACTTGGGCATGGCATAATTGGTTTGTTTAAAGAAACCACATTATAATCACATTAACTCACTTCAGCATGTTTAATGTAACAATACCATACCCCACTGTGTCTCATTACTTAAGTGGAGTTGCAATTTAGTTTTCCTGCTGACTATTCAATTGTGTTTCCTAGACAAAGACAGATAATAACTTATATCAAATTATGCTTGTTTATTTAAGGAGAACATTGATCAATACCAAATGATCTGAAGCCAGTAACATCTTTTTTTGTCTAGTCATGCTGCATTTGAGAAAAAGTGAAGGTGTTTGGCATTTTTAAATATTGACTCAATTCAATTTACTAAATATTAAATAGCTTCAATATACTATATTATGCTTGCCTTCATGAGATTTTAGGCTAGCTGGACAGCAACATATTTTCTAAGTACATTCTATATTAGTTAATATACCACATTCATTAGTACATTTAATTCTCTGGCTATCATTAACAAAACCAACTAGTTCAATAGGTAAGACAGACAATATTAAGCACAATTTATAGGTTTAGATATTTATTGGAAATATCAGGATTCTAATTAGGATACTTCAATAACTCTGTGCTTTGCATTATAATATATTGTTCCAAAATTATAACATTTTTCTGATGGTTAACAAATCACCTAAAATCATTTCTATATTCAGATAAATTCACATTATCTTATCATGACCTCATGATTTCTGGCAAACAATTAAGACCACGTCTTGTCATAATTCTAAATACCAGAATCCCTGGGGTTTGGAAGTCCAGTATTGAACATGAACAAGAACTCTTTCATTATAAGCCATCTGTTCCAGGAGTCCCATTCTGGTTGACCATTGTCTACATCAATCAATAAACCTCTGTATTCTCCCCATCTTTTCTGACATGACTATCATAAAAAAAAATTCAATCACTGGCAAAAATATGAATTTATTTTCCCTCTTCCAATATTATATGGTGATGGTGTGAGACCACATAGCTGCAATAGCTGAACAAAAACAACCAGACCCTTACCATTCTTTAAAACCAAGCATGTGACCCAATCTCTTTTGAGACTTCTTCCTTCTAGAACTGTGCTCTTAGAACTCTTCTCCCCCACCAAGGCTTTACTCTCTCTTTGTGGAAATAATACATCCAGCATGATATGGAGAACAAATGAAGAATCTTATCGGGAGAAGATTTTTTGCTTTCTGATCCCTACTGACCAAAACAGAACAGAGGACTACAAACAGATGCTATCAGTGTAATTCCATCTGTTGTTTACAATGTAAATACATAATTCCTTCCTTATAAAACTATTCCCTGTTTGTTGTGCTTGATAATTTACAACACACACACACACACTATTCTGGGTAAAGTGTAAGGACAAATCATGAGGGATTAAAGCTACTTGGTTTGGTTACATGAGCAGACAAAAGCTTAGTAAGTTTGATTGTATTATGAACCAGCTGAGATAATATTAAATAATCTCAAAACATAAGATTAACTTTGGTTACAAAGTTAGGTAAGATTCCATTTGTCCAGAAAATTCATTCCCACATTGTGACACCACCCCACTCCACCTTCTCCAAGACAACATATTTACCTACTTAATCTGCTCAGTATACATGAGAACTGTGTGAGTGAATTTCACTGACGATCTGGGTTCTCACTGGTTTCAATGTCACACTCCTCTCATCATCCATCTAAGTGCATCTTGTACCTTAGTCTTTGCCTCAAACTCACCCTTCAGATCCTTTCTTTTTATACTTTTAGTAAGCTTGATTTTATTATAGCAGAAAGGAAGCCCAATAATTTAGCTCTTCTTTGTTTTCCCGGTCCTATGCCTGAAAGTTAATTTACATGCCCAATTAGTCTTAATACTATTTATTTTCTTACTTAAGTAAATGAATTTCCTCAGTCTTGCTGGAAATGTAGTTTTCACCTATGTACTTGATTTTTTGTGTTCTTGAAAACTTTCCTGTTTCTGTTATCTTTTCAGACACATGCCTTTGATCTCATCTTCCATGTTGACTTATAAAAAACGTATCAGCATCTTACATAGCTTCAAAAACCTAGGATTGAAGATGGAACCCTCTTTCAGCCTGAGCTTTGTTTCCTTTAATCTTATTCTTCCTTCTTCCTCTATTCTGGTCTCTTCTCTCCTCCTTTCCAGTTTCCTTGGTGACAGCTAGTAATGCTCTAATACTTCTCTAAAAACTCCACTTCAAGTCCTTTCTCTTTTATCACCACTCTATGGTGGCTCTCACAAGTCCATCCATAATTATTGCCAGTTTATCTTCCTTCTGCTTATATGTGGAACTACACTGCTGCCTCATTAAGTTGTGTTGGAATGTGCATCCTTGTCATCACAGGCCTCCTTGCACTAAATCTGTATCCCACTGAGAATTCTGTCTGTGCCTCGGTGCCTTCCTCCATCCGCTCGCTCTCTCCAACGTTCCTATCTATCACTTAGGATTCCTTGGTTATTTCACTCCCTGGAGCAATATGTTTTCACTGCCAAAATCCAGACCTGCTTGTAATTTTTGTGGGGAGCACTAGAGACCCCAAAGCCTAGAAATTTGCATTGCCACAGTGGAAACTAAAAGACTGATATGAAACTGGACAGGGGAAGGTATATTGTCTGGCTCCTGCTAAGGATCACTTTCAGGTTTGACTCCATTGGTCTCTATGGCTGTTCTAACAAGAAGTTAGAGCTTCCCTTTAGTCCACACTGTTTGACAGTCTGATTTTCATTGGCTTCCTTACTTTTGGCCAAACTTCCCCTTTCTCCTGGCTTCAGCTATGAGTACTTACAAAAAGTATAATTTTCACATGGTTTGCAGCAGAGACACCACGATGTTGGAGATGCCAAGGGATCTGTCAAGGAGAGCTTGATACAGGGAGTGGTATTAGTCCAAGAGATATATGTTGCAGGCAGAAAACTGGAGGATCCGAGCCACCCAAGCCCTTTGGAACTGAAGCCCCAGTCATCGGACATGGAATTACAGGATTTCTTGCCCTGTTGACTTTTGGCTTTGCTTTGGTCTGTTATTTCCCCAATGTATTCCCATTCTGCCCTTTTGGAGTAGAAATGTGTATTTAGTTCCATTGAATGTTGGAAATAGGTAATTTATCTTTTTGACTTTTACAGAAGCTTAAGTTAAAAGAATGCTTTGAGTCTCAGAAGACATTTGAACTCTGGACTTTTG
>NW_008335436.1:6343685-6346031 GCF_000622305.1 Nannospalax galili | reverse complement strand
TGTGTTCTTGAAAACTTTCCTGTTTCTGTTATCTTTTCAGACACATGCCTTTGATCTCATCTTCCATGTTGACTTATAAAAAACGTATCAGCATCTTACATAGCTTCAAAAACCTAGGATTGAAGATGGAACCCTCTTTCAGCCTGAGCTTTGTTTCCTTTAATCTTATTCTTCCTTCTTCCTCTATTCTGGTCTCTTCTCTCCTCCTTTCCAGTTTCCTTGGTGACAGCTAGTAATGCTCTAATACTTCTCTAAAAACTCCACTTCAAGTCCTTTCTCTTTTATCACCACTCTATGGTGGCTCTCACAAGTCCATCCATAATTATTGCCAGTTTATCTTCCTTCTGCTTATATGTGGAACTACACTGCTGCCTCATTAAGTTGTGTTGGAATGTGCATCCTTGTCATCACAGGCCTCCTTGCACTAAATCTGTATCCCACTGAGAATTCTGTCTGTGCCTCGGTGCCTTCCTCCATCCGCTCGCTCTCTCCAACGTTCCTATCTATCACTTAGGATTCCTTGGTTATTTCACTCCCTGGAGCAATATGTTTTCACTGCCAAAATCCAGACCTGCTTGTAATTTTTGTGGGGAGCACTAGAGACCCCAAAGCCTAGAAATTTGCATTGCCACAGTGGAAACTAAAAGACTGATATGAAACTGGACAGGGGAAGGTATATTGTCTGGCTCCTGCTAAGGATCACTTTCAGGTTTGACATTGGTCTCTATGGCTGTTCTAACAAGAAGTTAGAGCTTCCCTTTAGTCCACACTGTTTGACAGTCTGATTTTCATTGGCTTCCTTACTTTTGGCCAAACTTCCCCTTTCTCCTGGCTTCAGCTATGAGTACTTACAAAAAGTATAATTTTCACATGGTTTGCAGCAGAGACACCACGATGTTGGAGATGCCAAGGGATCTGTCAAGGAGAGCTTGATACAGGGAGTGGTATTAGTCCAAGAGATATATGTTGCAGGCAGAAAACTGGAGGATCCGAGCCACCCAAGCCCTTTGGAACTGAAGCCCCAGTCATCGGACATGGAATTACAGGATTTCTTGCCCTGTTGACTTTTGGCTTTGCTTTGGTCTGTTATTTCCCCAATGTATTCCCATTCTGCCCTTTTGGAGTAGAAATGTGTATTTAGTTCCATTGAATGTTGGAAATAGGTAATTTATCTTTTTGACTTTTACAGAAGCTTAAGTTAAAAGAATGCTTTGAGTCTCAGAAGACATTTGAACTCTGGACTTTTGATTAGTGTTGAGACTATTAAGGACTACAGGGACTTTTAAAAATTAAAAATGTACTAAATTAATTTTGCAATATGATATGGCCATGAGAATATAGGGACCAGGGGGACTTGCAAATGATCACCTGCTTTTATTTTTTTTCTCTGTACTTGCAGGTAACAATATTCCAAGTGATGACTACATGTTGGCTGTTGTTCTGGGATCTAGATTAAAGAAACCATTGAATAGACCCTATAGTTAAATCAAATGGATGTATGCCATGTTTAAAAATTGTACAAAAGTATCAGGCATTTTATTGTTATTGATGGATACTCAATCTTTATGCCATAGACTTGAAATCTTCTCATTTGTATCAACATATATGCTGTGATGATGCATTCCCAAATCCTAATGGCTTGCTATGAGGAAGGTCCATCTTTCCCTGATGCAGATTTTCTCACTGTGGAACAAGTCTAGATGAGGCATCAGCGAATGAGTGCTGCTGGGTCTTGAACAGTGGGAAAAGCATCAGAGGGATGAAAAAGCTGTTCAGTCCTGAAGGGAGAAGTGGAAATTGCTCCCACAACTGGTTGTCACAAACGTTGTTTGGCCCCATCTTACAAGAGTGGGATCAAGAAGATCAATTCCACCATGATCCTGGAAGACTGAGAAGGGCAATGGTCAGAGAATACATTAGTAAATCATGTTTTCAGCCCATCAACATCTGGTTTCCATCCAAATTACTCCGTGGATCTATATATACTTTTTTAAAAAACCTATTTGCTGAACTTCCTGTAGCATTTTAACTTGTTAATTATCTTTTTTATCACTAGAGCTCTTCTGTTTGTTGTCCTTAGCTTGGCTTTCCCATGCTCTGCAGTTTAATTAACCTACTTGTAGCAAGATGGCTGTAGCAGATGTCAGCCTTATGGGACCCATGTCTACCAAGTGCTGTTTAGGGAAACTGTAAAAGAAGTCATATACATAAATTAATGCACTCTGGACAGCATTCTTTAAAAAGTAAACAGAGTCTGATGAAGTTAATTGTGAAATTGTGATTAATTCCATTTTTATTCCAAGATTTAAACTTCACCCATGTTGAACTTTTGTACTTTTTTTTCAC
>NW_008335436.1:6321946-6343618 GCF_000622305.1 Nannospalax galili | reverse complement strand
TAAAAGATTTTCAAACATGTTTAGAGGTTTTAAGTATCAAATACAATATTAATTTAAAATTAAACAAACTTGAAAATTCCATTTCCTGCTTTTTTTCTATCCGTACTTCAAGTAATCAATAGTAATCAACAGGCACATGTGCCCAGGGAATGCCATATTGAACTACGTGATGCCAAAATATATCTCTTTTAAGAACAACTTTTGGTTTCACTTCAGCTACAAGCATCTTCTCATTTATAGGGTATTTTGTTTCTGTTTTTGTTTTTTGCTATTTGTTATTTTTGCTATTTTGCTATTCACACGCTTTTCTCTATTGATACCTACAAATGGAGATGAACTTCTACTTTAAAAAGTAGTTGGCTCTGTGTGTATATTAGATTTACCTGAAAGTTAAAAATATTTCCATGTTTCATATTCAAGTTCAGGTGTTATGTTACAGATTGGTACTTTATTTTTAAAACTATTTTGTTTCTTATTTTTATTTTATATGTATGAGTTTATTACCTGAATGTATATAAGTGCACCCGTGTACTGCAATGCCCATAAGGACTAGAAGAGGGCATAAGATCACTGAAACTGGAGTTATGGACAGTTGTTAGCTGCCATGTGGGTATTGGGAACCAAACTTGGGTCCTCTGCAAGGGCAACCAGTGCTCTTAACCATTGAGCTTCCACCTCTCCTGGCCTGCAAATTGATACTTTAAAGAGCTTTGAGGGGATAAGTAAATAAAAACACGGATGTTTCATGTTCCTACATGTTCACAAAACAGTCTCCAGACCTCTCAGAACAGACCCTATGTATAGCTTCTGTTTCTTTCATTCCAGATGATTCAAATCACAAGGAGTTAAATTCTTATGATAGAGCATTTTATCAGAAGGAGAGGTGCTGACCAGCTCTTTTAGAAAGGAATTATGCACTTGTTATAAACACCATCACCTGTATATCTCTGGCTTTCTTTCTCACTCAAATTTACATATATCATAATATAATATCTTTATATTATCTAATATGTGTTTATGTGTTAGATGCAACTACATGCCTATGTATTTGTGGTCTAGATGCTGTTATGCTGGATACTCCCCTTAGGTGGTATTATTCCCTGGCTTTTTGTTTGCTTCCAGATTCTTTTGTTACTAACTACATTTCGCTTTGTAGCATTTTCATCCTATGTTTCCACTGTCATCTCTATTGGATGACTCTTGGTGCTAAACAGAATAATCGACAACAATTTGCTTCTGTCACTTCAGATGAACAATTGAATATGATCCCGATTTGTTGCATCTTGACTGCCGTACTTGTTTCTTTTCATGCAATAGTGCAATTTATATGCAACAGAACGGGTTAGACTTTCAGATACTCAAAGAATTACATGTTTTTTCAATTTAGAGCTAAAAATGTACTCTTCTTAGCACTGCTGATGCTATTATAAGGTCCTTAAGTGAAACAATGCCTAAAAATTTGTGTAGAGAAATGTGACTTTCCTTTGAATTTGCTAGAATCTAGGTTTTTGTTTTTTAATGAGTCACTGGTAAAACAGCTAATGAGCAAGAGCAGTCATTAGCTCATGTCCTGGACACTTCTCTGCCTCTTTATAATTGTCTTTGGCAGATGGAAAGATTTTCAAAGAATCTGTTAGAGAAATGCTGAAATGCTTATCAGTTATTTCAGAGGAGCAGACAGAACATTTATACATAATTATGTCAAAAAGATTTGACAGAATGACCAATGACAATTTTCCAGGTCAAGTGTAGTCATTTCTCGTTAGGACGTTATTTGAAGGGACATTCTGTATTATTACTGTGTAATAAAATTATCCACATTCCTTTCCTCTTTAATTTTACTTTTAGGCGTGTATCCTAGTAAAGTAAATAAGAGTTCCGTAGTGATGTCATTATTAAGGATATCATTTAAGATCATATTGAGATTTTGGAAGCATTCTTCATTTCTGTACCAAAAGACACCTGAAAAAATTAATTATTATATATCTTTAAATTTATTATATATCTTTAATGCCTACAAAAATGTTGAAAGTGTGAGGGGGAGTTTTTGCATTATCAAAGAAAAAGTGAAAAACTGCAATTGTTTTCTTGAAGAAACTTCAAAGTATAGGAAATACTGAATTATTTTAAGCAAAAAAGATTTTTAAAAAATATTTTGTAAGAAGTGTCTTAGTGACACTAAACCAGTTGGCTCTGGGACTTAAAGTATTGTCTCTTACACAGTATCTGAATTACTGTCTCCTACCATTATTTTGTGCCATTATTTAAGGGGGGAAAATTCTGGCCTGACAGGTGGAAGTTGACTTACTTTTCCTGATTTACTTTTCTCTTCTCCTCTGCTCTCCTTTCCCCTCCCCTCTCCTCTCCTCCCCTCCCTTGCCCTCCCCTCCATCTTCTCACTTTCTTGAGACTGTAGCCCAGCTGGCCTGGATTTCACTGTGAAGACCAGATTCTCATCAATGTCACGGAGATAGGCCTGCTTCTACCTCTGGATTGTGAGTACTGGGATTAATGGTGTGGCCCCCTCCCCCACTCAACGAATTCCTATGTTTTTAGAAGTACATTTTCATGTATGCAATGCATGACCTGGAACAGTCCCTTATGAAATGAATGATGAAAACTTACCAAGAGATACCTGAAATAGATTCTCAGGTTGAGCAAGGAAGTGCATTTCTGTAATCAGCATATTAGCAAGGCAAAGATGGGAGAATCAGGAATGTTGTGTCATCCTCTGCTACATAGAGAATTTAAGGTCAGTTTCAGCCACATGTGACCTTTTCTCCCAACAAGAGAAAATAAAACAAAGCAAACAAATACATAAAGAAATAGGTTATCATTAATGTCAAATACTTAAGATTAAGCTATACAAATTATCTTCAAGAAAAGAGAGAGCCAAAGAAGAGAGAAGAGAGTTCATAGAGTAGGCTCAATGGAAGGATGTGTGTGTGTGTACTAGAAATGTGTGTGTTGGTGTATTTGTCCAGATATCTGGTTATTCTTAGGGAAATATAACAAACAGAAATGCCACACTGGAAGGTTCTCGGCAGGAGACTCACCATTGACTTAGAAGTACATTGAAGGATTTGTGTGCTCAAAAGCGGACTTACCTATTCATATTCCACAGTGTGGATGCTAGAGTTGAAGCTTAGGGTAGCAACGACACTGGAATAGAAGTCATAAAGTCAGCTGGACTGGTTGATTAACTCCCATAGAATGTTAAGTAAGAAATAAAGTCAATTAGGTTTGCTATTTGTGCAGTTGCTATTTTCAGTAAGATGCAACTCAGACAGAAGCAATTTTAGAGTGAGAGGCTGATGTGTAATTGCTGAGGTAATTAAGAGTTTTTCACTAGACATTTGGTGTCTGCTATATTAATAAAATTTTGGACATTTGAACAAGAGAAAAATGAATCATCTTAATAATGGTAATTTTGGAAAGGTTAAGTAAGGAGGCTACATTCACTCAGGATCTAGCTCTTTTTATAATCATATATTATAGTCTATTATAAGTAATTTTGTATTTATTTCTTTAATTTTCATTCCATGATATGTTAGTGTTTCCTTTTTATTATCATTTTGAATATAAATGTTAAAAAAAGAAATAA
Organism: Nannospalax galili; assembly: GCF_000622305.1. Lineage (NCBI taxonomy): Eukaryota > Metazoa > Chordata > Mammalia > Rodentia > Spalacidae > Nannospalax > Nannospalax galili. The sequence goes on along the minus strand of NW_008335436.1, from coordinate 6,340,014 downwards.
TTATTTGAAGTAATTTGTTAGTCCGTCCTTATTTTTCAGAAAGGGTCTCCTTTGCCTGGAATTTGCCCAAGGCTAGGCTTGGTTGGCTGGACAGTGAGCCCCCAGGGATCCATCTTTCTCTGTCTCCCCAGCACTGAGATTACAAGCACATATCATCATCACACTTGATTTCTATTATATGGGTTCATGGGATTGAACTCAGATCCTCATGATTGAAAGAAAGTGTTTCACCAATTGAGCTATCTCCTCAACTCTGTACATTTGTATGTAACATTTACATAAAGTTATTGACTATGTATACATGTTCACAACTAAAAATTCACTATTTGTAATTCTAAAAAGTGTCTAATACCGTACTGAAAGTAAGAACGAGTTTACATTTTCTAATCAAAGTATTTTATGCAAGTACCCAGTATAGTTAAAGTGAAGATTATTAGATAGTATAAACTCATAAACATCAACTTCAGTTTTGAACACATTTCTTCTCATTCTTCTGAATATTTACTTTATTTGTATATTTAATCCAACTAGTTGGAATAGCAGGAATGACAGCCTTTCCCTGAATGCATTAAAAATTAAGCCCTACATAGTGAGTTCCAGGCCAGCTAGGGCTACTGGGAGACCCTGTCTCAAAAAAAGACAAAAAAAAAATTAGCCTTACTGAAAACCTTTCATTAGGAAAGAAGAAGAAGAATTAAGAGTAGAAATTGTATCAGATGTTATTGGGAAAATCTTCGTTTTCTAATACAAGGATTTTCACTTGATCCTGTTTTTTCTATGGGATATAATAGAATGAACTCAATGACATTGCTGTGTTGGGCTTTGGAAATATTTTTATGTAATGATAATTAAGATGTGTGAAATCATATCACACTAAAATGAGATCTTTTTTCATCAGTAGCAAAGGGGTTTTAGTTTGCATTTTCTTGATGGCTAAGGATGTGAAACACTGTTCAAGTATTTATTGACCAATTGCATTTTTCTTTTTGAGCACAGTCTATTCATTTCATAACATATTTGATGATTAGATTTGGTAGGTGTGTGTGTGTGTGTGTGTGTGTGTGTGTGTGTGTGTGTGTGTAGGTCTTGAAACTGGAATGGGAACCATGAGAAGTGAGAGAGATGTATTAAGGCAGGAGAAGGTGAAATATTGTAATGGGAAATGTGTGACCTGAGAACAGAAGAGGTGTTGAATTGGGAGCAAAAGGCGGACAAGAAAGAAGCAGGCAGCACAGGGAGGTCAGTGTGTGGGGCGGAATAAGAACATACTGTGAAAGTATCATAATGATACCCTTTGTATGTTAGCTTGAAAAGACAATAAGAAACAGTCTTGCGAAAATGAGTTCTACCTGCGTGTACCGTTTTCCATTTATACATATATTTCAACTTTGACAGAACCTCTCTGTTATAGATTGCATTCCATTAACTGGTGCATAAGTGTATTTATATAGCTATATGCCTGAAATACCTTTGTAATTATGTTAATCACAGTCTTTTTCTATGAATACATAATAATTTTAAGTGTGTGCAATGTACATTGCATTGGTAAATTGTCATGTGCTCTTTGAACTCACTGAGAAGCTGGGTAAAATGCCAGATGGCCCCGCAACCCCATTTCATATTTAAGCATGTCTGTCTTAGAGTGTTTTCCAAGATCTGGGGATGGGCTGGTCCCCCTAAATTTGTGACTGGGAGAGAAGAGAACAGTGAAACAATCCGAGAGTGAAAATGTTGTGTTCTTGAGAAGCCCTAGAAGGTAAAACATTTCCAACCGATGTTATTATTGTTTATACCGTAATATTAAAGTCTCTGCAGTGGGAAAAAGAAGCCAGAGGTCAACCACAGGAAGCTCAGCCACGGAGAGACCACTCAACAAGGGCTGCAGCTGGCTCGCCTCTACAGCTGGGACAGTTCCCGCTGGACGCTCTGAGTGCTCAGGTTGATGGTGCTGTCTCTACTTATTGTCTGGTCTTTTCCTTGGAAGCTGCACTTTAGGAGGGGACAGGGATACATTGCTCTGCCTGGGACTCTCAGTGGAAAACTCCAGTCCTTAAAATGGCTTCCTCAGTGGGTTTCTCCTGGATGTTTTGAGGTTTTGAGTACCTGATTTGATGGTGATATAATATGTTGTCCTCTGTGTGTTTCTCTTTTATGTTTTGATGTTGTGTGTGTGTGTTTTTATGGTGATATATATCTCTCTCTCTCTCTCTCTCTCTCTCTCTCTCTCTCTCTCTCTCTCTCTCTCTCTCTCTCTCCTCCTCCTCCTCCTCCTCCTCCTTTCTCTGTATTAAAAAACTCACCCATTTAAAACAAAAAAATATATGGCTGTTGTAAATCATTCTCTGGACTGTATAAAACAGCATGTTTACAGTTTAATGAGGGAAAAGTACAAAAAAAAGCTTAGAAACTGGAATGCAAATCTAGTCTTAATACTTTTCACGTATCATTTCTTAAACACTACTCATTTGTGAAGATTTATGAACACAGTCTCTTCTCAGAGTCTCCCTACCCTTTGGGAACAAGAACTTTGTAGATCACCAAATCACCTCCTTCTACTTTCCTGATCACCCTCTCACTTGCTTTGACTATTCAATAATGACACAGAGTCTATGTTTTGTGCTTTTTTGAGTGAAGAATTTCAAGAATCATTTTCCTTAAGTATGTTTGAATAAAACAATGAAAAGAGCATTTGGACATACTGGAGAAATGGTATTTTAAAAAGTTTTGACATAGTTATTTAAGAAAGGGGCCTCATGTGTATCAGGTATCTCAGATGTTGGGTGTCAGGTGTCTTAGATGAGTTAGACCTCACAGGGTTCCTTGGGTGAGCGCTGTCCTTTCTATGTTTGAGAAAGAAAGCGGGCCACAGAGGTGTTGACCACCTTCCTCAGGGTGCAGTTACTCGAGGAGAAAAGCCCAGGCAGAATGAGGACAAGTTTACACACTTAGCTCCTGTCTTTTAGCCTTGCCAGTGAAAGACTTTCCTTTTCTTCTCTATTTTGAGTTTTCATAAAAATCAGTAAGTGGTAAAATCAAAGTAAACATATCTTTATTGTCCTATACTTTTCCTTCCTTCATTCAAATACTATTTTTAGTAGCTTTTGTCAGAGTTTTCTCAAAATAACAGCAAGTTACTTCAGTATAGAAAAGAGTTTTCCTTCAAGTAGTCACATTTCTTTTCAAATTTTAAAAGCGGTAATATTTTTGTGCTTTAAAGAAGACAGCTTTACTGAGGTACAAGAATCATACTCAAACTATGTACAAATTAAATAAGCAACTTGACAGATTTGGATGTGAATCTATGACCATTATCAAATAAATGAATATTTTAAAAAATTTTATTATTTTTACTTTATTTATGTGTATGCGTGTATTGCCTGCATGTAGATAAGTGCACCCATGTCATGCAGTGACTGTAGAGGACAGAAGAGGCTGTCGGTTCCCCTGGAACTGGAGTTACAGACAGTTGTTAGCTGCCATGTGGGTGCTGGGATTCGAACCTGGGTCTTCTGCAAGATTATTCGATGTTCTTAACCACTGAGCCATCTCTCCATCCTCTATAAATGAATATTTTACCATCCCATAAACGTTCCTTTCTGTTCTCTTTCATTAGAAGCTATATCTGCTTCTATAACTGTAGTATGGTTTGTACTTTGTAGACAGAGGCACATGGATCTTGTTGAGATCCAGGCCTGCCTGGTCTATATGGAAAGTTCCAGGCCTGATGGGGCTACAGTGAGACCATGTCTCGAAGCAAACAATAACAAAAAACCCCACAAAAATAATATCTTGCTACCTAGTTATGGAATCACAGAAACTTGCAATTATTATTATAAGGCCACATTTTAAACATTTAGCTCACCACTTTCTCTAGGGGAACTACTGATTTATTCTCTTAAGTCTATAGTTTGAAGACAAACATATTTTAAAAGACTAATTCAACACACTAACCATTTATACTGATTTTGATTCAACTATGTGTTCAAGTTTTGTTGTTGGATCATACTGTCTATAAATATTCTGTGTAATTTATATTATAAAATTCCACATCGTCAAATAATAAGAAAATAATTAATATTGTAAATAATATGGTTGTTCTCGTCTGATATAAATACTTAATGTTTGAGAATGTACCCTTTTGAATAGTTCAGTTATCAACTTGATACCCCTAGGAAAAGGGAACCTCAACAGGGGGATTTTCTCTGTCAGACTTGCCTGAGTATGTCCTTGAGGCATTTTCCTGATTACTGAGTGATGTGGAGGGCCCAGCCCACTATGGGTGGTGCCATCCTTGAACATGTAGTCCTGGGTTGTATAAGAAAGCGGGCTGAGCACAGACTAGAGGAGCAAATAAGTAAGCAATCTTATAATCTGTGGTCTGTGCTTTATTTCCTGCCTCCAGGTTCCTACTTGAGCTCCTGCCCTGGCTTCCCTCAGTGATGGACAGTCACTTGGAGGAGCAAGATGCAGTAAACCATTTCCCCCTAAGTTGGTTTTGGGTCATGGTGTTTATCACAGCAACAGAAAGTAACTAGAATAGAAACCATTGTGAACAGGTGATATCTAAAGCCTGCCTAATTATCATCTATAATATCGACTGCCTGGATACTTGAACTTATAAGTTAACAAATATCTACGTTAAGAGGAAACAGAATATATACTTAAAATATAAGTCTGATTCCGAGCTTGGTGGTACATTCCTTTAACCCAGCACTTGGGGGGCAGAAGCAGGCAAATTTCTGTGAGTTCAAGGCCAGCCTGGTACATAGGGAGTTCCAAGCTGGCTGGGGCTACAGGGAGATCCTGTCTTAAAAAAATAATAAATAAATAAATAAATAAATAAATAAATAAATAAATAAATAATAGGGAAAGAAAGAAAAAGAAAAAGAAAGAACACACCACCAACAACAAAAAGACTGATTCAATTTTTGCTTGGAGTTGAATCCTCTTGAAAGTTTTAGTGTTGTAGCATCAGAAAGGAAAATCCTCTGATCCAATTTATGAGGGATGTTTCTGGAAACTGACCTGACACTCACGGTATTCCTCCTTTTCTTACAGTTGGGAGGGAGACTACAATAAGGCAAAAGTAACCAGTGAGACAGTGCTGTGACATCAAAGGTGAGGCACTGCCAGGGCTCAGGTGACAGCCTCTGAGCGAGTGTGACTGTCTGTAAAATGTTACAGGGACCTGGCCAGCACTCTGTGTCTATTTATGTCCAGGTTCTTAGAGGAAAAGATGCAGAGCCCCTTCTAACAAGGTGGATCTAAGCTGTGTCTCTTCAATAGCCTATATCCTGTTCTTGGAGTCCAACCAAACAAATATCAGCTTCATACATCGTTTATGCTGCATTCTAGGATCCAGATGAATAAAACAATATAATTCTTTTTAATGTTTATTCATTTTGTGTGGTGGGGAGGAACACACACTTTGCAAGAATCTTTTTGCTACTTCCTCCATGGGGGTCCTAGAGATAGAAAGTGGTCAGGCTTGGAAACAAGCACCTTTACCTGCTGTGCTGTCTCACAGGCCCAACACAACAGGATTCTTAAACCCTTACCAGCACAATGAAACAGTGGACTGGCTAAATAAGTAAATTGTTGTTTTTTAATGTTACTTGTTTGAATTAAATATTTGAGATTAATTCCCTTGCTTCCCTTTGGGGACACATAGCATTTTTGGTTTGTAGCATCTGACATCGTATACCCTAAAGCTTTAGTTCTACACCAAATATCCCATCTAACCTTGAATTCCTTTTTAATTAAGATAAACGGATTTCAATTTATTCATTTGAAATAGATCAACTTAGAAAGTTTTTTGATAGTCAATGCTTAATTTATTTTCAAACTCCTTAAATACTTTTAAATTATAGTATTAGATTGTTTGTGAGCAAATTTACCAGCAGTAATGCCTGCAGATAAGAATATAATCTGTAAATGGAAGCCCCACTGTGCTGGGACACCATGGCATTTACTGCCAAGGAGAATATATTGGTGTGCTGACCTTCAGGGTTCTTGTTACTTAAGGGACACTCGCAAATTCCCAGCTCCATTCCTTGCCAAATAAAGATGGATCTGAGGAACAAAAAAAGTTGAGTAGCTACCTTATATCCTTATGCTGAATTTAATTTTTCTATTTGCATTAAATTTAACCAGAGCTATCAAAAACATTGACTCGATGAATGTCACCAGTATCTGAAAAGAAAATGACGAAGTAAAAAGGAACAAAAGGGAGTTTTAAAGAAGCAGCTTCTGTGTGGCATCTGCTCTCATGAAGGAAACTCATTCAATAGTATAATTCATCACTCTAGCCATCCTGCCTAGACAGGGCAGCTTGCTTTTTGTCTTGGTTTCCAGTGGGAAAAACTTACTGTAAACATTTAGGATTATTTTCTAGAACATGAAAGTATGTTCTTTTTGTATATTTTTATTAATTTTTTGTGTATTTTTTACACAATATCTTAATCATTCTCATTCCCCCTTCCCCATTGGCACTCTCCCATACCTTCCCCATTTGATTTCATGCATTCTGCCATTTAGGATAAGGCCTATTGAGTCAAGTTAGTGTCCCCAGATTCTCAATAACTTATTTTGCTTCAATGGTATTGAATTTCTGTTTTTAAATAGTTGAAAATGTGAGGTGCTACACTTTAAGAACGTTCAGTTCTTATTTGATTTTTACATATATTTTGTGTCATATTGATTTAAAATTCCTCATGGAAAAACACTTTCGTGTTTTAGGCCTTTATAATCCTAGTCTCTGTCTTTGGTTTAGCACAAATATTTCCTCATACTGTCCCCTTCATTTTATTCACCTTCTTGAATTTGAGCTCTGATCTCATCACTTCCCTATTCTGGGTAAAACAGAGAAAAAACACCCACCCCCCGAACTTTGAACACTGGTTAATACCCGTGTTGTTGTCCCACAACTAAACCATACAGGCAAGGAAGATGTAGTCACCCCAAATCCACCATGGAATCCTGACAATCTATAACCTGCTTGAGTGGCCCCAGCTGAAAATGTGTCACACACGGGAAATTAGTAAAGTACATAACTCTGGGAGCTTATGAAAATGATCTGGAGGGAAGGCTGGAGATAGAGCTTAGTGAGTAAGAGCAATGGGTATTCTTGCAGAGGACCAAGATCTGGTTTCAAACGCCCATATGGCATTTGTCCTGTCTTCTGCATTGCATGACACAGGTGTACTTATATACATGCAGACAAAACATTCATATACATAAAATAAAAACAAATAAATCAAAATAAACAAATGGTTTTGGAGTCTTAACAACTTAGTAAAGGCACACTCAACTGTGTCCAACTTTATTGGCCTTGATATCTCATGAAGGCAAGCACAGAATTTGTTCCAAGATAAAAGATGCTTGTTGTTGAATTCTCTGTGCTAACAGCAGAGTTTGTGAGAGGGAATGGATAAGTCTGCTGACAAGCAGAAAACAATGTTGGTATCTTCTGACTTTTGAGGAAGTTCCTGACACTTCACCAAGGTCTGTGAATACTCTTAATTCCCTCTGAAACAAGAGCTAAGCTTTCCACTTGTTTTGAACAATATCTGTTTTTCACCAGTTTCACTATATCAGAATATAGCCCAGGGAATGCTTGGTGTTCTGATGTAGTTAGTGCCCATGTTTACTATCTTTGTACATTTAAATACATGCCTTACACATAAACTTGGAAACAACACTTGAACTGCAACACAGGCCATATTTGCTTTTGACTCCAGAGCACTCTTCTTCAACACAAATATGAGAAAAATAAGGAGCCTATCTAGAGTCTCTCCCTTCAAGAAGATCAGCTCTTCCTCACCCAGCAGTAATCAGCTGCCAATAATTCTTCAACTAAGATTGGGGCCTGCTGTCCATTTCCACAGTTCTGTACTGGGCTTTTGTTTGCTTGAGTTTGCATGGGTCTTGTGCATGCTGACACCATTGCTGTATGTTTGCATGAGAAGGCACTTGTAGGACTATTTCCATATGGCCCTGCACCTCCTCCCTGGCTCTTACAATCTTTTCACACCCTCTTCCGCAATGGTCCCTGAGCCCTGGGTGGTTGGACCTCACTATAAGAGTCCTGTCCATGGACCCACACTCTGCTGACTCTTACTCTCTGTGTTTTGGCCATTTGTGGCCTTTTGTGTTCCTGGCCCTCTGTTGCATGAGGGAGCTTCATTACTTGAATTTTTTTTTTTATTGTGTGTCAATTGTGGTTGCATGCATTTTGTTCAGTGCTGTATATGCTTTTATTTTTATATATTCTAGGTCTTTGTTTTGTGACTTATCTGTATTATTAAGAAGTGGATATTTTGGCATTTTTGTTTATAAAGTTTGTTACTTTGGACTTGGACTGTATCTATTGCAATGTTACTTGATTCCCACTGGTAGAAAATGTTTTTGAGTGCTCTGCCCAATATCCAATGACTGTTTGACTTTCAGATTGACTGGTAGGAATGTTATTTCTTATCTTTTTGAGTGGCAGGTGTCTTTCCCTCCAGTATTTTATATGTGTCTTCCCTTGTCTTGGGTATTTTCTCATATGTATTCACCAAACAGAATTGTGATGACTCCTCAGAGAGGACAGTGCGGTCTTCAGAGCCGAGCTGTCCTTTCCTCTCTCCTCCCTCCCTGTTAATCCTCATGTTTTTCAGCCATCTGACTTCTAACTGCTGTCTTTGTGCACTCTCGTGGTGTCTCCTCTTTCAGCAAATTTAGCGGTTTTACTTGGGTTCCCCATCCCTGCACCACAGGAAGAATTCTCTTCAAGCACTTTACAACAGTAATCCTTTGAGTGCTGTCCCTTAGGGACATTGCCTTTGTTTACTTTTGTTCAGTATCATGAAAATTATGACTTGGAACGTTTGGCCTTTTGCTTGTTCTCATGAAAGAAAGGATGTGTGCTTCTTGGTATTTAGTCTGTCTTGGGGTCAATGGAAACCACAAGTAAGATAGTTTATTATAAACTAATAGTGAAAATTTTAAAATAATTCATCTGTTTCAACTAATTTTTTGAAATGCTTCTTGTTACTATTATTAATTATACTGATTTGTTGTGATTATAAGTCAGGGGATGAGTTTCCCAGCTGGTATAAAAACACCTATGGGAAATCTAAAGGTAGGGACATTGCAAGTTTACAGTGTAATTTTGAGCCAAATGCAGACAAGAGGAATGTACACACTAATTCACACAATTGGGTAGAAGCAGAGACAGTTCCCAATACCCTACCACTTCAGTGTAGACAGATGGACTCAAGATTTCAGTCAGCACAATAGTCCCTACACTGTGAAGCAGACATTCTTTGGCTTGTGTGTGTAACATCTGTCGTAAATACAACGACCTTTTGGCAAAGGTGACATTTTCTTAAGTCTTTGAACCCATTCCTGAATTCAGAGACTTTCTTCTACAAACTAGTTTCCCGTTTCACATGGAGTTCTGTAAGTTCTTTCTAGTCAGATTGATTGAAGACTCACCAGTTAATTTGGGCTTGCAGTAACTGCCTGAAGTTGCCTCTGTCCTAGTTGAGGCAGACTAGATCTCACTTTCTGATCAAGATCGAAGTAATTGATGAAGATAGTTGTACAATTAAATTCAACAATGTTTACTTAGTAATTCCTGAGACTAAAACGTTGCTTCAGCACACTGTAATGATTGGCATGTTCTGTTTGTGCTGCATTATACATTTATATGTAAACTTGGTGTTTGCTCAGTACATATATAATATATATATATAATTAGTTTGTGCCTGTTTGCAAGGTTTTATCATTGGACCTGAATTTAAGCAAGCTTAAGAAATCCTTTCCCTCCTCACCAACATGTTTATCTTCTTCCATGATAAAAATGCAGAAATCCTTCTGCATCTTTCATTTCACAGAAATGCAGCATTGAAAATAAGTGGTATGTTCAAAAACTAGCATTCAAGGCAACATGTATGTACCAAGCACCCTCCTTGACCCTTCCCGTCTCACTGCTGTAGCTCACCTACAGGCTCACCTTAGGCTTCATCCAATAGCCATTTGTGCAAAATCAACATACATTGGTCCTTTCATTTTTCATCCAGAGACAGATAAGGTAGAAAGTGCATTTGTGCATCTTACTGATACAGGGATCCCTGCTGTTCTTTCCCCTTTATCAAGGACCTTTGGCCTTATTCTGGAAACAAAGATGAGCCTATGAGACTTTGTAAAGGATTCTCCTGTTTCAGCCTCAATAATCGAGTTGTTACAACCTCAGTAACTGAATGTGCAAACTTAAAACCATTTAAAAATTTCATCTATCTTATTAGGACTGTTCTCCGACAATTTCATAGTGTATGTGGTGCATTGGGATTACTGTCTCTTCCCATCTTGCTCCCCTCTCCCCACCTCTCTCCCATCTGTTCTTTTCCCACATTCACAGCTTTGGGTTTAGCTTTGGGATTCATTTAGTTTAACCAGGAACATCTGTGTTGGGACTGTTGGAACCCAGTCGGGTCATCAGTGAACTACCCTTCCGCATGACTCTCATCGGTAGTAAACAGTTCAGCAGTGAAGGGTGGGTCCCCTGAGCCCTTCCTCCATCCACTAACTGTAGACCCAGATCTGCAGCTGCCAAGAGTCAGTGACTGCAACGTCTGGGCCATGCACAGAAGATGGCATTTCGCAGCACTTGTCCATCGTGCAGCCCTTACGTACTTTCAGGTCTTCCCTGTCTACAGTGTTGTCTGAGGCACAGAGGGGATATTATAACTATCCTGCTCAGGGAAAAGTTCTGATCCATCCTGCATTCTCAGCACCTTTGCAGCCACAAGTCTCTTCATTTACCACCATTCATCAGAAAGAAGCTTCTCTGATTAAGACTGAGAGCACCATTGTCTATGGTTATAATCACAGATATCTAGAAGGCAGTTTGACACTCTCAGTATAGTTGACAGGCAGTATTCAGGTCTCGCAGTGCTTGTCATCTTCCCCATGCACTCTGGGTACCCACTGTAGCTTTTTGACCAACTTTATACTACCAATAAGGAAAATTCAACTTTTTTAAAGAATTAATTGAGTTAATCACTGTTCTTGCTGCTTATACTGTCGCCCCCTAAAACTCATTTTCACAAAGGCAGAGGATGTGTTTTAAAATGTACATACCAAATCATCACTACACTGCGTCCTCTGTTACGTCATTCATGTGCACCAAGAATTAAATATACGGCCCCATTAAAAAAAGAAAAAGAGTTCTGTCAACATACTCTTGAACATTGTTCAGTTTGTTATAAAATTGCAAAATGTTTAAACATTTAAATGCCTGTAAAATATTTAAAGGAAGGCTGGATAGATAACTAAGTAAATAAAGTGCTTGTTGCATAAACATGAGGGCCTGTGTTCAGATCCCCAGCATCTACATTACAAAGCCAAGCATGGTGGTACTTGTGGTGTTGGGAGGTGGAAACAGGAGGCTCCCTGAGGCTTGTTGGCCAGCCAGGCTATCCAAAGCAGCAAACTCTAGGTGCAGGAGAGACCATGCCTCAGAAATAAGGTGGAGAATAATTGGGAAGATATTAAACATCCACCTTTTGGCTCCATGTACATGTGCACGCAGGTGCATGCATGCGTATGCATGCGTGTGTGTGTGTGTGTGTGTGTGCGCGCACACACACACACACAATTTAAAAACTAACAAGATAAAGCTGATGTTTATAGTTTAGACTTAGAGATTCTGAAAAACATTATACAGAAAAAATAAGTATTTATAATCATAGGATATTTTACATAGGGTAAAAGCAGGAAAATATTTTATAGATATACAGACAGAACTAAAATTTGAAACACTGGGGCTGGAGACATGGCTCAGCAGTTAAGAACACTGGTTGTTCTTGCAGAAGAGCCGGGTTCGAATCCCAGCACACACATGGCAACTAACAACTGTCCGTAACTCCAGTTCTAGGGGATCCGACAGCCTCTTCTGTCCTCCATGGACATTGCACAACACAGGCACACTTACCTACATGCAGGCCATACACACATACACATAAAATAAAAATAATAAATAAGATACTTTTAAAAATTAAAAATTGAAATGCTAAAGATTTTGAATACCCAGACTTATAACATAGTTTATCATTTTAAAGTTGTCTGTTATAACCTTAAAATTCCTTCATTTTACCTAAGTTGCATACATTTTCAATTGTTTGAAATCTTATAAATAAACTATCAAAAGAAATAAGAAATATTAATTGAATGTGGTAGTTCATACCTATAATCCTAGCACCTAGGAAGTGAAACAAGGAAGATCAGGAGTTCAAGGCCATCATTAGCAAAAGATTTAGGCTACATGAGAGTATGCTTCAAATTTTTATTTAAAGAAAAATCTCCAAGAAATATTTCAATTTAATTTTTATACCTTATCTTATTTGTGTGTGTGTGTGTGTGTGTGTGTGTGTGTATGTGTGTGTGTGTGTATACCTGTATTTGCCCATTCATGCTGATGCAGTGGAGGTCGGAGGTTAAGGTCTAGTGTCTTCTTTTATCATTCTCTGTTGCTGTGTACATCATTTTTTGAGACAAGCTTTCTGACTGAACCCAGAGGTCATCAATTGGCTAAACTGGCTGACCAATTCCAGGGTTCCTTCTGTCTCTGCGTCACAGCATTGGGATTACAGGTGCAAGCTCAGGCGTAGCCCAACCTTCTGCACAGGGATCCCAAACACTGGTTCTCAGGTTTGACCAGCAAACACTTTATGCTGTTCTCTCTTCAGCTTCTAGAAATATTTTTAAGTGGAACTGTTTAAACATTTCTAATTCATTATGAGAATAAATGATGTCCTAAGGAAAATATGGAGTGAATCCTGAAGCACAAATAGGAATAACTAATACAGGTTACTAATATGAATTTTCTGGATTGCTGAGCATTGCACCTAGGGTCTCACACACTAAGCAACTTCTCTACCACTGAGCCCTAATATGAATTTCCTTGTCCCCTAATATGAGTTTCTTTATTTCTTATGAGCATGATATTGATATAGGTGCTTTATAGAAACTAACTGTGGTAACTCCACAAACTTATAATTATTATTCCTGTCTCATTCTACTTAGGTATATTCACCTTCTTAGCAGAATTCACTCTTTTAAAAGACATATGCTTTGTTGAGTTATGAATATGTAAGTCTCTCATCATGTAGTAGTTTATGATGCCCTTTCCCATCAACATGTTAGGAAATAATAAACTCTCAGTGCAGTCCTTGAGGACTTAGGAAATCTTACTTGGTTGATTAAAGTATTCAAATAAATAGCAAACCAATTTAAAATAATTAGTTCATGGAATGATTTTAATACCTATGGTAGGAATCAGAATAGCAAGTAGTTGGCAGGGAAAAGATTTTAGTGGGGAAGACGCAAGCTGTGAAAAATCACTTTTCTAAGCTTTTGCTGTGTGGTATGTAGCATGAAATCAAATCCCACATCAACATGGGATCTTCAGTGAAGTTTGCAATTCCTCGTGGAGTTATTAATGGGCAATCCTAGCAAAGAGAGATTTAGTTAGTTTTTCTTCTGCGTCCAATGTGTGATCACATTAATTCTCCCACACTTTTACAGCATTATGGTTGCCCAGACTTAAGTTGAGGAAATGGATTCATTCTAAGGTTAATCACTTCTTTAAGGTGAGCAGGTTATGTGGGAGAGGTCTCTGCATATCTGGAAATGATATTCTTGAATGTCAGGTGATGCTGCAATTAGTTGTCATGAGAACAAGGTCTCCTGACACGATCACATCTAGACTGGTAGGAGCTCTTTCACAGGTGATGGAACTGAAGGATAGAGAAACTAACAGCACAAATGACTTATTTAATATGAAGAAGAGCTAGGTGTTTCCATCACCTACTTCATTCTAACAACATCTGAACTTGCCATTCACATTTCAGATAAACATGTTCAGTCTTAATGAGGTGTCCCTTAGGTGATATTCATTATAATTTTGACCTGATTGATTTATTCTGGTCTAATTTATTTTTTTATTGCTCCTCTAATACAGCCTAACTCCATTTTTTCATACTTGATTCCTAAGAACTTTGTATTCCCCATCCCCTTTCACCACACACTGAAGCAAACTGAGGCAAAGCCCAGTAACTATATTCTTTGGTGTTTGTGAAACCACGTAACCTAGGTGAGTGGACTCTTCACCAGATAGGTTCTGCCCCATCATACAGGCCAACCCAATCTCCTTTTCCTACCTTTGAGAGGACATAGTTGAGTCTCTCAAGAACAGACTGAATCCATGGGCAGGAAGATGTTATGAGCTTAAAGAAGAGATTTTAGGAGTAATATAATTATACAAAAAGAAATAAAGTAGTAATTATGAAGGAAAAGTCTACAAAATATATTGAACAGTGTGAAATGAACAATTTTTTTGCATTTTGAGTTTTCCAGAAGAAGAGAAGGCCAAAATCCCAGAAAACACAGTAAACGAAGCAATTGCTGAAAATCTCCCATATCTTAGAAAAGAGATGGACATCCATGTCCAGACTACTAACAGCTATTAATTCTAATAATAACCAAGTAAGACACACTGTGTGGCATATTATAATCAAATTGTCAAAAGCAAAAGACAAACAGAGAACCATAAGGACTCTAGGAGGAACTACAAAGGCGTGTATAAGGAAATGTTTTTAGACAGACAGCAGGCTTGTAAGCACAAACTTTAAAGGTCAGAGGAGAACGGAATGATATACTCAAAGGGTGAGGAAAAAAAGAAAACAAATCCTTCCAAAAAGAATGCTGTAACTAAAAAAGATGTCTTACAGAAATTAAGTAATCAAGTCTTTACAAAACAAACAAACAAATCAGGGATCGCCACTTTTCCACATTTTTTGTGAAGCACACAATCATTTGTAACTCCAGCTTTAGGGCATCCAACACCATCTTCCAGCCTCCCTGGGCACCTCCATGCATAGGTCCATACCCACACAGACACACACAAGTACACAGAATTAATAAAAATATAAATCTTTACAAAAATACTGTATTATTTTTATTTTGTCATGTGTGTTGAGTACTTTGCCTGCATATATTTAAGTGTACCTGTGTTGTGCGGGCCTGTGGAGGTCAGAAGAGGGCAACAGATCTCCTGGAACTAGAATTTTGAACAGTTGTTAGCCACCATGTGGGTGCTTGGATTTGGACCTAGGTTCACTGTAAGAGCAGCCAGCGTGCTTAACTACTGAACCACCTCTCTGGCCCTGCAAAAGAAAATGTCTTTAAGAAATATAAAAAAATAAAATACACAGGAATGATATGCTACCTATGAAAAACCCAGTTCACCAGTACAAATACAAATATACTCATAGTGAACAGATGGACGGATGGAAAAAATGACTTAGCATTTAAAAAGAGTGCTTAGCAGGAGGGGCTACAATTATATCAGAGTAAATGGACTTCAATTCAAAAGTGCAAGGAGAGACAAAGATCTTTACTGTATGTTGATCATGAGATATATTCATCCAAAGGACATAAGAGTTATAATCATTTGTGTGCACAGCACTGAACACACAATCACAGGAAGCAAACTTCACTAGATCAATAGTTAGCAAGAAAGGCTCATGTCTACATCAAGAATATATACAGTACCTTATATAAGAAGCAGTATAGAAGATAGCTCAATCCAGGGGAAATGAAAGAAGACTTAAAGAGATAGTTCACCAAAATAACCAGCTAAGAAATGTATCAAAATGTCAATATTTTTATAAATTACTTTTATTAAATTTTCTTTATATTTATGCATTTATTTATTTACTATAGAGACCCACCCACCTACCACAGCATGTGTGGAGGTCAGAGGACAAATTGCAGGAGTCAGTTTTCTCTGTCCTCCCTGTAGATGCTGGGACTAGAACTCAATGTTGTCCAGCTTGGTGGCTGGTGCCACTACCCAATGAGCCGTCTTGCAGATCCAACATTTCAATATTTTTCATCATGAAATACATAGGAAAATGACAATGAGATAGTCTTCATAACTCTAGAAAGACTAACCAAATTCAAGAAACTAATGAAAATTAGAGCACATGGTCTGATCAGAACCCTCACATATTGCATTGGGTGTTGTCATGATTGGAATCCTCACATATTGCATTGGGTGTTGTTCTGGGCTCTCATAGCAAGGTATTTTAAGCTGTAACTTGTCACAGCTCTGGATTCTGGAAGTCTAATTTCAAGGTAAATGCAGTTCTGTCTTTGAGATATGAGGGGCAGATCTCTTCTGGGCTTATCTCTTTTGCATGTATATAGTCTCCATGTATTCCAAAGTTTGTGTCCAAATTCTTTCCTATATGAGTTTGCATTCTGAGGCTCTGATGCTTAAGTTTCAACACTGGAACTTTGGAGCTGCACCTCTCAACATAATACAGGTATATACATGGCATAGACTATTTATTTTTGTTTTATTTTATTGGTATGAATGTATTACCTAAGTGCAACCATGTTGTGCAGTGCCTGCAGCAGACAGAAGAGAGCGTCAGTTCCTCTGGAACTGGAGTTAGAATGCTTTGTTAGCTGCCAGGTGGGTGCTAGGAATTGAACCCTAGGCATCTGTAAGAGCAGTCAGTGCTCTTAACTGTTGAGTCAACTCTCCAGCCCACATAAACTTTTTATAATGTACATTTTTATTTAATTTTTGAGCACATCATGCAAAACATCATAATCATCTTTATACCCCTTCCCCATCCATGCTTCCCTATAGCACCCCACTGGTTTCATGAATTCTGTCATATATGTTAAGGCTTAACAAGTCAAGTTAGTGTACCCAGATGTCCCTCAGTGCAGTTAATCTATTGTGGGATCTGCCAGGGACTCAAACCCGTGACCCCCGGCAAGGTGAGCATTGGGGATGAGTAAGCACACCGTTCACCAGCCCACACCGCCCCCATTACCCGGGGACACACAGACACAAAGGGGAGCCTAGTCAAGCAGGGACTTTTATTGCAAGTGTTCCAAAGCTTATAAAGGCACCTGGAACTCCCCCCTCCCCCACTGAGGGTGTATCTTAAGGATGGTCGTGCACTGATCATGCACTCCTCAGCAGTGCGGAAGTATTCTTCAGACTTTCAAAGTAAGCCAGGCCGTGCCCCCAGTAACTTCCTTTTGGACCTATGCAAGGTGGGGCCTTTAGGTCCCCACATATCCCCCTTTTTATTTTTATTTTAAGGCTGGGCTGACTTTATTTCATGGTTTACCCACTTCATAGGCGGCTCCCTGAGGAGAGATGGCTATCTCCTTCCTCTAATCTTATGCATTTTTGCCTATCTTAGGTTGTGTCACCTCTGATCAAGCCTTGCCCGTATTGGATCATGCACCTGGCCATGTGCATGTCCTGTCTTAGGAGTACTTGTCATGGGACATCTTACCCCTCTTTGGCTAAAAATGCCTCATGATTGATGGCAGCTGCATGGGTAATGCCAGCCCGTGAGAGTCTTAGTCTCTGCCTAACTCAGTTAGCCAAGCGTGGGCAACCAGAGGGGTCCTGGGAAAGTCATTAATCCTGAGGAGCTGGGCTGTGGCAGTTCCAAGGGTCCTCTGTCACTGAATTATCTGGTAAAGACACTTAAAGATAAGCATTATCAGGAAGAACAAAGCAAGTCATGGCGTAGGACAAGTTGAAATACTTCTGAGACTATGTTCATCTTAGCCAATCAACCAGTTGTCAAAGAGGCTGACTGGCAATGAAGCCAAGGAACTGGGTCCTTCACCTCAGATGGATACAAATAAAGAGAGGAATTTTGTCTCATGAACTATTGTCCATGGACCATCATGCTAGTCAGTCAGATCCTGGCCTACCCACTTAAGGTTTTCCGCAGGCACCCATATGGGGTTTGAATCTCCTGTAGGGTAGACAAATCCAAAGCCTTGACCCATGGTTAGCAATGGATCTGATCCTTTCCATTGCCCGGTGATGGGAACTTTCCATCTTACCCATACCTCAGGTCTCTGCTCCTGTCATCCCAATGCTTCTGAAACTGGGATTCCTACTGATTTTTTTGAAAATTAAGAACATTAATAGTGAATAAGGCCATACCCAACTGTTGGTGGGGGCTTATTCCCCC
>NW_008335436.1:6313498-6321445 GCF_000622305.1 Nannospalax galili | reverse complement strand
AAGTCCCCGCCAACTGACATGAGGGAGGTTATTTAACCCCTGAGCTTCATTCAGGCCTGCTGACTGGACCTTGGTGGAAGCCACCTTGTCTGCCTCTGCATTGCTTGGGATAAAAGGCCAGGCAATCCTTGGTGCCCCCTAAGATGCTGTAAGAAGATTGGGGCTTCTCTTTCTCTAAGGAGTGTATGAGTCTGAATCGTAAAGGGAGTAATAGGGTTCCCATCCAAACAGATATAAGAACCTAATAGCCCTGGAAGAAGATTGACTACATATAGGCTGTCAGAAAACAAATTCATGGGCTCACTTATCTTTGTTAATGCTAAAGCAATGGCCATGAGTTCCTTGAATTGAGCTGAGCCATCATAAGTGTGGACATATCTTTTTGGTTTCTCATCTGTCCCTGGATATACTATCACTGCAGCTCCAAATCCGCCCCCGTCAATGGAAACATTATAGGCTTTTATTAATGGCTCCTTGACAAAGAGCCGTGGGGCATCCCAACAGAGGGCATGAAAGGAGGTCACCCATTTATGAGGGCCATAATGACAGTCCAAATTTCCCAGGAACCCTTCCAAGGCTATGGCCACTTGGTTATTATTTCTGCAGAGCCATTCAAAATCCCTAAGCTGATAAGGGATAACAATTTTAAGAGGGTCTATGCCATAATGTCTCAGAGCTACATCACACCCTTTCTCAATCAGGTCAGCCAATTGATCCATGGGTATATAAACCCGTGGTACACCTCCCAGAGAGGCATGCACCCATTGAAGGGTCTTCCCGTCCTGTGTAAGGACGGATGTCATCAGGGTCTCACAAGGGAGTACCCATAACTCAAGATCTTTACTAGGCGTGTACTGGGCAATCTGGGCTCAGTCCAGGGCATCCTGGACCTCATGTAAGATGTCCACATGTTGAGGAGCCAGGTGAATTAATTCTGAAGGCTGTTTCCCTACTAGCAACTGAAACCATGGTCTTAAAGTCTCAGTGGGAATAGGCATCCAGGCTCGTAGCCAATTAATTTCTCCTAATAATTTTTGTAGCTCTGTCAGGGTTATGGTGGGCTTGACAGCCAGTTGTGGTTTTAAAGGACTTACTCCTTTCAAAGAGAGTATGGTTCCCAAAATTTTAAAGGGAGTAATAGTCTGTATTTTATCAGTGGATACATGGGATCCACCTGTCTGTAGACATTTCTGAGTAACCTTATATAACTCTTCTAGTTTGGGGGGACTTGGAACTCCCAAGATTATATCATCCATATATATGTACACAGTGGCATGTGGCAGCAAGTGAGCAGGCCCCAAAAGGGTCTTCACATAGCTTTGGCAGAATGCTGGGCTATTGGCCATACCTTGGCTTGGGGTAAAACACTCCATTCATATCTCTCATCAGGCATTTTAAAGTTGGTGGAAGGTATAGAGAAAGCAAATTTTTCACAATCCTGGGGTTGCAGAGGGATAGAGAAAAAACAATCTTTAATGTCTATAACTATAAGAAATAAATCTGAGGAAATAGCAGGGATCCAAGGCAGCCCCCTTAAGGGTGTACGCACTAGGGTCATTCTAGTATTGACTTTATGCAAATCTTGCAACAATTTCCATTTGCCAGAGGCTTTCTTAATAACAAAGACAGGTGTGTTCCATGGACTTACAGAAGGCCAGATGTGGCCCAACCATAATTGTTCCTGCACAATTTCCTTTAGAGCCTGTAGCTTTGTCTCAGGTAATGGCCACTGCTTCACCCATACCGGCGCCCCAGGGGACCACCGGATAGCCAGAACCTGAGGGGCAGTGGCCCTTAGAATTGGGGGTGAACCCGATGCTCTTTATTTGGGTCCCCCCCTGTAATTGATATGGTGAGATAACCCTTGAGTTGCTGACTCAGGAAGCCTATCAGACTCTTCAAGATCCAAAAGGTCATCATAAAAGGCCTTGCTATCAGTGGTTATGCAGGCCTATGCATCCCCAAAATATCTTGTCCTATGAGGTTGGGGGATAACCCTGCCACCACCAGGGGTCGCACCTCCCCTTTAGCTCCATATGCATCCTGCCAGGTGAGCCATTCTTGAGTCTCCTCTGATGGGGTTTATCCTCCCACACCTAGGATTCAGGGCCCAGAACCTAGGTGCCATTGTGATGGGACCTCCTCCTTTCTAAGAATGGTTCTATCAGCCCCCGTGTCCACTAGGCAGTGA
Source organism: Nannospalax galili (assembly GCF_000622305.1). Taxonomy (NCBI): domain Eukaryota; kingdom Metazoa; phylum Chordata; class Mammalia; order Rodentia; family Spalacidae; genus Nannospalax; species Nannospalax galili. The sequence goes on along the minus strand of NW_008335436.1, from coordinate 6,319,254 downwards.
AACCTCCTGCCACCTATTTCAAGATCCATCTTAGGCCTTACACCAGGGATAATAGGGACTGCCCAATTCACCATAGGTTTTTCTCCTCTCCTGATCCCTCCCTCAGGGCATTGTAAATGTAGCTGATCATGGGGAAGTCCTCCTTTTGTCAACGTGGCTGGAGGCTGCCCCCCACTTAGTTTAAAGGCTTTCCTTCAGTATCAAATCTGGCTTTACATTCCTTTTGCCAATGGAGCCCTTTGTGACAGTGGGGACAGGGCATAGATGGGGGTCTTTTTGATACCCCACCTCCAGGCTTAGGCCAGTTATCTTGCTGAGGGCAATTTCTTTTAATATGGCCAGTCTTGCCACAGCCAAAACATGGACTTCTATCCCTCTAAGTCCCATTGTTACCTGCTGACCCAAATTAAGTGAATTAAATGCTTGAGTTAAGGCATGGGTCAGAGCCTCTGTTTGCATCTGTAAGACAGCAGCCATGGCTTTGGTTTACCCCCTCTGGGTTCCCACCTCCTTGGAGGCAATTATCCATTCTTCCATGAACCGGTTCTTAAGGCCAGCACAGGCTATCTTATGATCAGCATCCATTCCATCCCATACCAAGAGTTTAGTGAATTGCTCCCTCAATGGGCCTGGGGATAATTTTCATTTTAAGCTCTTCTCCACTCTGTCTATAAACTCGTAGAGGGGTTCACCAGGCTTTTGATTAATTCCTGCAAGGGGGGATTCGGTAGGCCCCTCATCCAATTTTCTCCAAGCATTTAATCCTATGACCCTGACCTGTTCTGTATATGGGGCTGGAATGCCCGACTGTTGCTCCCCTGTGGCATAACGGCCACTTGAACCAGTCAACATCCCAAAAGTAATGGGGACTGGTGGATTGGCACTTGCATTCCTCTCAGCCTGTATCCTGCATTCCTCCTTAAAGAGGGCACACCATTTAATATATATAGGGCTAGGACAGGAAGGACTGCTTTGGTGAGGTCCAGCCAATCCTTTGTAGTACACTGCTGATGAGCCAAGCCTTGGAGGAGAGTATCTACCCAGGGTAATCCCGGGCCATCCTCAGCCACTGCCTTTTTTAATTCCTTCAAATCCTTCGCCTCCCAGGGATACCAGGGGTCAGGGCGAGCGCCTTCTGGGTTTACATTAATAGGATACACTTCTACCCATGGCCTCACAGAAGCCTCCTGAGCGGGGCCAGAATCCTGGAGATGAGGACAGTTTTCATGGGTTTCAGGAAGCCCTGAAGTTGGCCAGGGCACGCCCAAGGTGCTGCTTGGTACTTTGGCTGCTTTTGGGTTCACTTCTGTTGCATTTCTGTCTTCTTCCTCAAACCCTTCCAATGATTCCTATGCCGGGGTTTCTGAAGGCTCATCAGGGGTGGTGCCGAGGGCTTAGGGCTCTTGGGCTGAAAGCATGCTTTTAAGGCCAAAATAATAGGGTAGAACTCCAGCAGTGGATCAACTCCCAATTGAACCTCCCTTTGTCGAGCTAGATGTTCCACATGTTCCCATGTATCCCCAGTAAAAACATTAGCCTGAAGTAGCCAGGGAGCCAAATGAAATCGCCTCTGCCCAAACCTTTTGAGTACGGGATCTGGCAAATCCAATACTCTGCTTTTAAGCATATCTCTCAGCACTTTAAGCACTGGGTCTTCAAACTTAAAAATTGCCTTACCCATTTTTAGGGTCTTGCTTACCTCAAACCTCCTCGATTGGCCCCAATCCATTTTATCTTCTTCTTCTTTCTTTTCTTCTTTTCACCTTTCTTCGAGCACCATGTTGAGCGCCAGGTGCCGGGTACTCGAACCCGTGACCCCCAGAGAGGTGAGGATTGGGGATGAGTAACACACCATTCACCAGCCCACACCGCCCCCATTACCTGGGGACACTCAGACGCAACGGGGAGCCTAGTGAAGCAGGGACTCATTTATTGCAAGTGTTCCAAAGCTTATAAAGGCACCTGGAACTGCCCCCCCTCCCAGGGTGTATCTTAAGGATGGTCACACGCTGATCATTCACTACTCAGCAGTGCGGAAGTATTCTTCAGACTTTCAAAGCAAGCCAGGCCATGCCCCCAGTAACTTCTTTTCGGACCTATGCAAGGTGGGGCCTTTAGGTCCCCATAGGATCTAGTCAGCATATCTAGAGTTGCACTTTTAAAGAAGATCAACTCTATCTCACCCAGCAGTAATCAGCTGCCAATAGTTCTTGAGATAAGGTTGGAGCCTTTTCCCCATTTCCCCAGTTCTATGCTGCACTTTTGTCTGTTTGAGTTTCCATCCTGACACCATTTCTGTAAGTTCATGTGAGTGTCGTCCTAGGAGCCTAGAAGACTCTGTACCTCCTCCCTTGGATCTTAGAATCCTTCTACCCCCTCTTCTGAAATGGTCCCTGAGCCCAGGTTAGGTGAAGTTTAATACAGAAGTCCTGTCCAGCGATCCACATTCTGCAGACTTTTACTTTCTATACTTTGGCCTGTTGTGGCCTTTTGTGTTCATTGCCCTCTGTTTCATGAGGGAGCGTCACTGATGGGAGTTGAAAGATGCATTAGTATTCTTTCTTTTCCCTGTTCTGCTATGTTCCATAAGCCTTAGGTGTAGGGGTTCCTTTGCAGATGTATCACTTAGGGTTGGGCATCTCACGGACACTTATTCTCTGTGTGTGATGAGTTGTGGAACTCTGTAATCATCTCATCTGTTGCACAAGAAGCTTCTTTGAAGAGTTGTGTCTTGTCTGGGCATAAACTTTTTATATGACTGCTTGTAAATAATATATCTCTGTTCTACAAACCATTTCTAATTTAGACAATCAAGTCAAGTTCTGTGACATCTTTTACCAATATATCTTGTACATATATGTATTTGGAGCCTTTTGATCACGAGAGTAAACTAACAATGATACCAAATGTCCACCAACAGAAAAAAAAATGGTTAGACTAATGATGTTATAACAATATGGTGGGATAAAGCAAAAGTAGTTAAAATAAGTTTATGAAACCAGGGTAAAAGAAAACAGCTTAGGAATAGAAGACTTTAATTGTATAATTGGTATATATGAAATTTACAAATGAAAAAAAAAACTATTTTATTGCAATTAAAATCAGAGAGCAGTTTTCTGGATAGTAAGGGAGGGAAACTGATGAGAAAAAGTGAAAATAGATGACTTCTGAGTTATAAACATTCCTTGCATTTTTTATTGTATGCTATTCTACAATTTTACAACAGTGAGAACATAAACCAAATATCTAAAATATGGTTTATTATCATGTTAATTATCCCTATGTCGCAAACATATAGAAATGCTTACATATACATATGGCTACTTAAAGTGAGAAATGATCTTTCTAACTCATATTTTGATACTTCAGTTGTCTAATAGACTATTAAGATTAACAGTACAAATTGTGTATATCATCTTTTGGTTTAAGCTTATTTTATAGTTCTTTGTACCACAGAAAGAAATTCATGAATTTTAATGAAAGCCTAGTTGAAGGTTATATGATAAGAAGAACTTGAAAATTTGTTTAAAATTCCAACATTTGGAGCCTTGAAAGATGGTTCGATGGTTAAGAGCTTTGGCTGCTCTTGCAGAGGACCCTGGTCCAAATCCCAGCACCCACATGGTGGCTAACAATTGTTTGTAACTCCAGTTCCAGGGGATCTAACTGCCTCTTCTGACTGCCTCAGGCATTGCACAGCACAGGTGCACTTATATACATGCAGGCAGTACACTCATACACATAAAATAAAAATATCAAATTTTAAAAAATTCTAGGATTTGTAATTTCTATTTTGAAAACAAGCACAATTCTGCTTTGGCCACTGTCATAGATAACTTGATATTTAACAGACTCATAAATATATATTCCATAAGCTATTCAAATTAAACTTGAATACAGTTGTTGAATTACATATTAAGGCACTGAATTCAGAGTAAGTTAGCTTTTAATGTAGGCTTAAATATCCCATGTACTCAGTTGCTAATTGCTAGTTTATTTCTCAGTCCACACATGACTAGGAAGGCTATTTGGGGATTTGCTAAGCAAAGTAGTTTGGTAATGAGCCTCTACAGGGAAAAAGTGAGCCTGCAGAGTCCCCAGCAGTTAAGATCACGAGGCAGATAGTAAGGTGTATGGGTTCCATCAGCCAATCAGTCATCAGAATGAGTTACCGTGGCTTTGTGTCAGGTCAAGAGGGAGAGAAAGCACATTCTCACCATTCTCACGGGACCTGGAGCTTGTAAGGCCATCAGGACTGGTAACCCTGCAAGGTGTTCTCTTTCCTACTGCAGGATGGGAACAGGAAGCTCTTGGGGTCATAAAATCCATATTAAGAAAGTACAAAAGGAGAAATATATTTGGGTTGCATAGAAAGAAACATTTTGAGATATTGATATGAGTAAATAAATAATTTACCAACAATGTTTTAGGAGCTAAAATTGTTTGAACATTGCCTCCTCAGTTCCTGGTTTCCATGACAATAGGACGAAATTTTAAAGAAAAAATAAATTAGTGTTCAATGTGTGATTTACTTTCTCTCATTGGAAGACCTTCAATAGTTCAAATGTCTTATTGATCTTTTCCCCCTAATAATTTATTCATTAATTTGCAAAAGTTAAAATATGAAGTTTCAAGAGACTTTCTGACTCCATTTCTGATTTAAAAACAAATTGACTAATTTGAATCAACAGGAAAGAAAGAGGTGGGGAGGGAAGCCTCACAAATTTCATCACCTGCAGTCATCAAAATAGTTTTATTTTTTCTTGTTTACATTTTAGTCATTTTCTATTTAGACATAACTTTTACATATAATTAAGTACAGTGTGTAGATATGGTTAATGTTTTAGTTTTAATGGAATAACACAGTTAAAATACCTTTCTGGGTATTTATGTATTCAAAGAGAAGCTTATAAAGTCTCTACATTCATTAAAAATCAACAATGATGAGGCCAACACTGGAGCTCCATTACAGTAGCAAAGCACTTGCCTAGTATGCATTGAACTCTGCTATCTATCCTGAGATCCAAACAGAGAGAGAGAGAGAGAGAGAGAGAGAGAGAGCTGTACATTGCCTTATTCAGTCCCTCTCTTTCTATAACTTCTGGCCAAAAGGCAATAAAATCTTTCTGTGGTGTTTATGAGCCCCTTTGGGGGAAGTATTCTTAAAAATAAATAATTACTTGCTTATTTTTGCTTTCTTCAATTTGAATTTAAGCATGATGAAATGTTTCGATAAATTGTATTGAAATACAAAACTAGTATGAAGCTGGGTTCTGTAAAAGAAAGCCTAGATTGAAATGAGTCCATAGATCAAAAAAAAAAACGTTTATTCAATGTGTGTGTGTCTGTGTCTGTGTGTGTATGTGTGTCTGTGTCTGTGCGTGTGTCTGTGTCTGTGTCTGTATGTGTGTCTGTGTCTGTGTCTGTATGTGTGTCTGTCTGTGTCTGTATGTGTGTCTATATGTGTGTCTGTGTCTGTATGTCTGTGTCTGTGTCTGTAAGTGTGTATGTATGCATGTATTTATGTTTGTATCTATGCATTGTCTGTGTATGTGTTTCTGAAGGTATATGTGCATGTCTGTGTGTATGTGTGGCTGAGTGTCTCTTTCTGTATGTCTTTGTGTGTCTCTATGTCTGTATGTCTGTGTGTCTCTTTCTGTGTGTCTCTCCATGTGTCTGTCTGTCTGTGTATATGTCTGTGTCTGTGTCTTTCTCTGTGTATCTGTGTCTCTGTGAATGCATCTGTGTCTCTGTGT
>NW_008335436.1:6306706-6313015 GCF_000622305.1 Nannospalax galili | reverse complement strand
GTGTGTCTGTGTCTGTATGTGTGTCTGTGTGTGTGTCTGTGTCTGTGTCTGTATGTGTGTCTGTATGTGTATCTGTGTCTGTGTCTGTATGTGTGTCTGTGCCTGTGTGTGTGTGTCTGTGTGTGTGTCTGTGTCTGTGTGTGTCTGTGCTGTATGTGTGTCTGTGTCTGTGTGTGTGTGTGCATATATGCACATTATGGTTCCCTTTGAACTTTGCCTCTTTGTTACATGTGGTTAAATATGAAGACAACAAATAGACTGTTTTTTTGTCAGCAGATAAATACTTGCATTTTTAAGCTTCTATAAATACATGCTTTTAAAATCTGATAATAAAAAGAGACATAAAATATAAATTGAAAGCCCTTCACACATTTCTTCACCATAAGAGATTTTTTTATAGACATTATCATCCCATTGTCTTCAGAATTCATTCTGCATTGTCATGGTTCAAGAGAAAATAAAAATATTGTTACAGAGATATTATTTTTCTCATTTCATCCTCTAAACACTTAAAAATATCTTCATGTGGTATATATGACTATTCTGTATAAAAAATGATGTTTTTGTCAGTTATTTTAAACTAATGAGAGCCCTTTTCATTTTAGAAAATTCAATGCTTCCTTAATTTCAGAAAAAAATACCACAGTTAGGTTGTTATTTTTCCTTCACATTTCTGTTCTTTTTTCATGGGATACGTTCTTTGACATGGGTCAGCTTGCTCCATGATATTATGGAAATTATATAATATATCATGATACAGTAAATATATTTAATATATTAAATTCAACATAGTGAATGTTTTAAGTTTTTAATAAATAACTAATATCTAAGTAATGTATTTGTTTTCTGTGTGGTTTAAGAAAATCATTGGGTAAGCAAAACATACAGCTAAATCATTTACCCTTAGAGTATTTTCTCAGAAGGTAAGAAAAGTGACAGAATTAATTTTCTTTGGAAGGAAGTTACATACTGAAACTGTCTTGGTAAGCCTTCATATCTAATTAATACTTTGATTGAATGCAAAATTCTAGATAGAAGTTGGTTTTCTTTACAGTGCGAAAGGATTTGAGGTGTTGTTGTGAGCTTCGGGTCTGGATTTTGAGAACTGCCTTGTCCCTCTGCCTACAGAAGCCTCATATAATTTCTCTTTGGATGTTTTTGAAGTTGTTTATTTTGAGGTCAATGAAATTTCAGGATAATATTTGTCTTCTTTCATTTGTTTTGATGGGCAGTGATCCTTGACAATCTGGAAACACATCTCTCAGTTAGTAGGACAGTTAAAAATCACTTGATGATTTTCTCATATGGTTTCATCTGTGTCTTAGGAGTTTCTGTCATTTGCACTTAAGAGCACTGGCTGTCTTGCAGTGGACTAGGATATGGTTCCTAGCATCCGCATAGTGGCTGACAACCATCCATAACTCGAGTTCCAATGGTCCCGATGCTTTCCTCTGGGCTCCATGGGCATTGCACACACGGGTGTACTTACATACATGCAGACAAAACACTCATACAAGTAAAATAAAAATGTATAAAATCTGGGATTTGAACCTGGGTCTTCTGCAAGAACAACCAGTGTTCCTAACTGCAATATACACATACACATAAAATAAAAACAAATAAATAAAATTAAAAATAAATATATATATATAATCTTTAAAATTTTTTCTCTCCTGTAAAAATTGCATACATGTATACAACATATCTTGGTCATAACCACCTCCCACTCACACTCTCCAGCTCCTCCAGACCCTCAATGGCTCACATTTCCCTCCCAACTTCATGTTGTTTTTATAACCCCTAATCCAATTTGTACTGTCCATATGAGCTTTTGTGAGGTCATCCACTGGAGCATGCACAACATTACTATGGCCAGTCCCCCAAGAAAAGTTTCTCTTTCCCCCCTTTAGCAGCCATCAACTGACATTAGCTCCTCAAGCAGGAATGGGAATCAGTTTTTTTCTAAAAAATTCCCCTCCACGTTGGAGTTTTCTCTCTCTTTATCTTCTGATGGTCTTGAGTAGGTAACCACGGCTGCTGTGAGTTCATGTGTGCACAGCCATGCCATGTCCATTTCACAGTACTCCTCCCCATTTTCCTTACATTTTTCCACCTCCTTGTCCACAATGTTCCTTAAACCTCAGGTTTGGAGTTGATATAAATGTTCCATTTATGACTGAGTTCTCACAGTCGCTTCTTCTCATCAGTGAACAGTTATGAGTCTTTGCATTAACTGCTCTAAGAAGCTCCCTTGACCAAGATAGAGGGCAGCACAAATCTGTGGCTATAAACAAATATTTAGAAAGCAATTTGACACCATGACCATTTAGAAATATAAAATCAGTGGCTTCTCCCATAGGGCCTGTGGCTTTCTTAGCTGTGAGTTTAGGCCATGTTTACAGTATGAGAAATGAATTTCCTCCTGTAGAGCAGGCCTCAAATCCAATCAAGAGAACAGTTGATTACCTCTACTAACTGTCTTTGCTGGAGGGTTGTTATTGTAACATGAAGTGTCCAGTGCTAGATAAGCTCAGTGACGTCTCCCCTGGAAGGCTGATTAGCACTGTACAGCACTGTGAAAGCTAGCCAACAGGCTGAAATTTTCCTGGGCCAGTCAAGATTAATTCAAAGTGTGTAATGTCTTTAGCAATAGAGTCTTACAGTCTAACTATGATAGGCAACAAAGAGTAATGTCAATACCTTGTCTTAGTTTGGGTAACTCTGCAGACTCCTTGACCAATAATTAGTAGGGAGATAACCTGTACCTAGAACTGAGATTCTCAATTATAAACCCATGTCCTCTGGGTGAAAGTCATGAAGAGTCTAGGGATGGAGGGAGCATAACACAGCATACCTATGGATGCATCATATTAAATGGGGAAAAACTCAAGTCTCCACTAGGAAGAAGACACAGGTGGGCACTCTCCCTATCTAGTCAGTGTAGTGTTTCAAGTCTTAGCTAGAGCAATAAGAGAAGAAGGAATAAAATGAATATAAATAGGAAAAGAAGCAAAAGCATCCCTATTTACAGATGACAAGAGACCCTGAGGACCCCACCAAAACACTTAGAGCTGATAAAAATTTTAGCAAAGTGGAAAGATACAAAATTAACACAAAAATTCAGTAGCCTTCCTTCATATCAATGAGGAAATACTGAGAAGAAATCAGGGCATAATCCTTTTCACAATAGTGGCATAGCAGCAAAAACACAAAGACACACACACACACACACACATTGCACAAGGGAGGGAGAGAGGGAGAGGGAGAGGGAGAGGGAGAGAGAGAATATCTTGGAGTAAACCTCAACGAAAGAGCTCTATAATGAAAATGCTCTATGATGAAAATGTTTAGACACTGAAGAGAGAAATCGAAGACACCAGAAGGAAAAATGTCCTATGTTCACGGAACTCTAAGAATTAGTATGATAAAATGATAACTCTACAAAAGCAATCTACAGATTCAATGCAATCCCAATAAAAAACTTCTTCTCAACTGCTAACTGCTAACTATGAACTGCTAACTATGAACTGCTAACTATGTCTGCATGCTCCTAATAAATGCTGTACATGGAAACTAATCAGAGACCATTGTCTGAAAGTAGAGCATGTTAAGTGTGAATTCCATTCTAAGATAGACTGACTACGTAATTTCATAGGAAATCTCAACATTCTGTTTGTACTATGGAGTGGTAGCATTCTTCCTAACAGACTCTTCTAGCACCATATCTGAAAGCCAAGTCATTTTCCAGTCTTCTGAAGCCTACCAGGAACAAATAGAAGTGGAAGGTGAACATCTTGACATCACCTAGTAAAACACTTTGGTAGTATACAGGAAGAGAAATTTCTAGGCTGTACAGACAGGGGAAGGTATTCTTAAATAAACCTGCAGACTATACCAGTTTCAGCTCACTGTCACTCCCTCTTTCTCAGTAAGAACACCTGTTGAAAATCCAAAGACTCTTTTTATGGTTCAATGTAAATAAGGTTGCATCTTTGCTAACACTATGACATTAAGGCACATGTATTTCCTGGTTATGCTTAGATATAATACATGCTTAGTTTTCTTACTTCTGAAAAGATTTCATGTTTCTTCTTTTGTTTTCTCTATCATTTTATTGTTTTGTGACTTTAAGAAAAAAAGAAAAAACAAAACAACAAAAAACCTTTTCATTGTCATTTTAACAGGGTTTTCAGGATGCAAATTTGTGCTTTTATTCTGTCTTCTGTAACAGAAAGATATCTTTTAAACTTTTAATAAAATTTGTTGTTTTTTTGTCTATTTTATAATTTCAGTCTTTTCTTATCATTTGCTATGAGTAAAATATGAACAAAAGTTAAAAAAATACAGAGAAAATTCTAACAGATAAGCAGACTGTCTAGGAAATAAAGAGAAGACTTTCTGAACATGAAGGTACACAAATATTCTAATAATGAAAATTGTAGTATGATTTTGGTTAGCAATGGCCACAGTATGACAGATTAAATCCTATAGGGTCTTATTCATGTCTAAATATAAATATTTTATCATTTCTTCATACTAGCCTCAAAGAAGTTTTGTGTACTGCTCTAATTTAAATGAAAATGCCTTCAGAACATTTCCAAATGATAGAATAATTTTATTGGTTATTTGAGTATTTATTGCTTAAGACTGCCATACATACACACAATATTTTGATCAAATTCATTCCCCATTCCTTCCCCTCCAATTCTTTCCCAACACCACCACCACTCCTTCCTTCCAACTTCACGTGCTCTTTTCTTTAAAAGCCACCAAGTCCATTTATTGCTGGCATATGCATGGGTGGGATCATCTAGTAGAGTTGGATAGCCTCTCAAGGGCCAAATCCCTGTAGAATATAGACTCTTCCTCTCCTAACAACCATCAGTTGCCATCCTCCTCAGCTAAGGATGAGACTTCATGAGCCCTCCTGCATCCATGCATGGATTTGTCTGGATTAATTTTCTGCCAATCTTACGCATACAGTCACAGCTGTTATGATTTCATCTGTGCAACTACACTGTCATGTCTTGAAAACACTGTTTTACTGTGGTCATTCACTGTCTCAGGCTCTCATCATCTTTCTGGTCCCCCTGCAACAGTGGTCTTTGAGCCTTTGGGGTAGAAGTTGTGATATAAATTTCCCTTTTGGGGGGCTGAGTATTCCACAGTGTCTTATGCTATGCATATTCAACCATTGTGCGTCTCTGTATTAATAGCCATCTACTGCAAAAACAAACCTTTCTGATGAAGTGGGAAAGGAATGTTATAGGAATAACCAATTGCTTTCTGATTGGTTGTAAGGCCAACTAAGCAAGATGGAACTCATGCCTGGTGCTGTAAGTAGGCGATGAACCTAGAGCTTAGTAGGTCATTGGACCTAAGAGATAACCTACTACTAATATTCTACTAAGTTCATGTAGTATTAAACTACACCCTAAGTACCTAACTTTATACCAATAGATTAGCGGCCATTTGAATTTATAAACATTTTTATTGGCATATGTTCATTGAATAGAGTGGTGGATTTCATGAGCACATTTTCACTGAAGTATATCATCTACATTTGACAGTATTCATACCTAGATACTCTACTTTCTCCTTCCTCAGTAGATTTTTAAATTATTTATTTAATAACCACATACTTAGAAGAAGCATTTCATTACAATGGCATTGGCATATTCAATAACAATTTCCTGAGGTAGATGCATCTCTTTCAATATTGGCTGTAAATTTTTAGGTTTACAGTTGAATTATTACAGTTATACAATATTGTACTCAGTATAAACCCTATAAGACATAAAATTAAATGAGGTTTTAACCTTTAAAAAGATCTCCATTTCATTACTAAAATACACAGTTTCATACAGAAAAATTCATTTTTAATGCAATTGACATTAATATGTTTGTACATGCATTTCTAATCTCTATATATCTTATTATTACTAGACACAGTTAGTTTCTGAGCTCCTTGGCATCTGAGCATGGATGAAGTCATCTGACCCAGTTATACCACTCCTTTGCATATACCCAAAGAACTCATCCTATTGCAGAGACAATTGTACATCCATGTTTGTTGCTGCTCTTTTCACAATAGCTAAGAGATGGAAGCAACCTAAGTGTCCCTAAATTGACAAGTGGTTAATGAAAATGTGGTTCAGTTATACGATAGAGTTTTACTCAGCAGTAAAGAAAGATGAAATCATGAAATTTGCAGGTAAATGGATGGAACTAGAATCTGTTATACTAAGTGAAGTAACACAATCTCAGAAAAAAAATCGACATATGTTCTCCCTCATATGTGGATCCTAG
>NW_008335436.1:6300945-6306085 GCF_000622305.1 Nannospalax galili | reverse complement strand
GTGTCCAGTCTATAAAGAGGAGGGTCAACACGGAGGAATCATTTCCTCCATGCTTCCAAGAGAAGCCAACAATGGTCGAGCAGGACTTTTGACTTATCTTCACATAGATGGAACTAGTAAAAGAAAGGAGCCAGGGGCTCCTCCCAAAGCAACGTGACCCCTGAGGAACAGATCCTCAAATGAACATAAGAGTAAAAATAAATTGGTTTATCTGGGCCAACTGTATGGCCTTAAACACCCAAAAGGAAGGTGTAACCAAAGATTAAAGGGACCAATATAATTTCATAAGAGTCCATACGCATAGCTAAAGGCTTCATAACAAGCAACAATGCCAGATAGTAGATACCTTCTTTTGAGTTGTTGACCAAGGTGGCCAAAGGGACTCCCAGATAGTAACCCAGCATAGAACTGGGAAAATGAACAGCAGACCCCTTCTTATCAAAAGGAATATTGACAACTGATTGCTGCTAGAAGAGGAACAGCTGATCCTCCTAAAACAAAGACCTTTAGATAGGCCGACTAGATTCACCAGAAAGGCAAGTAGTGGGAAACAGCTAGGGATGCCAACAACACAGCAGACCATAACAGGGATATCAGAGTATAAGGGCTCTAGTCATGGGAGGGAGGCTGTGGGACAGTGCCATCTGGGTAGTGGGTGTATAGTTGAATAAGGTGGTTTGGGATGTTCTGCGTGCTATACAAACACAGACACAGAAAAATCAACAAATTTTTAAAAATGTATTATATTTGAGGAGGAAGCATGGAAATTTGCATCATATTAATTAGTAGAGGTGATAAACATTACCATTGAAATCTACCCTTTATAGACATCACAGGTGCTGAGGATCCAAGTGCAACCGATTATTATTAGTAATAATCAGATAAATACAGATTAGTGATGCATGTGCCAACATCTCAGTATTAGTAGCAAAAACAATGATTCTTTCTGCAAGGAACAATATAGTCTAAAATGAAATGGAGATCTTTTTTAAAGGTTAAAAACATTCAATTTTATGTCCTACAGGGCTTATACTGAGTTCAATATTGTATAACATTCAACTGTGAACCTAGAAACTTGCACCCACGTGTGAAAGAGATGTACTCTTGCTCTGGAGTATGTTACTGAATGTATCAAGCTGTAGTGAAATGCTTCTTCTAATCATGTAGTTATTAAACATTTTAAAAATGATTAAAAAATAATAATTCTTCAAATCATAAAAATTTGCTCCCTAATAATAGGTAGATGTGAAAAACACTACCATTGAAATCTACCTGATGACTTTATATCAGTAGAAGATTTTTTTAAGGGGGAGAAATAGTTCACTGATAAAAGTAATCAAAATTGATAGTTCTCTTATCCTTATAAGGTTTGTAAAAAATTCAAAAGAAGATTCTCTGAGTTGACCAAAATCTATTTTATTTCTCTACTCCATTTTCCATGTCAGCTCTCTCCTTATTTTGCTGAAACATTTTTTAGGGGGTCAGAGATGCATTATTTTGACATCTGAGTGTGAATGTGTGTAGTATACCATAGACCTGAAACTTCCTGGCAAAAACAACTGTTCATGTGGCGGAACATTTCATTGAAAATATAATACTTATCCCATACCCTCAGATCAGTGTAGCTCTCACCCTTTATCAAAGAAGTTTCTTTTCACAACAGATGATTACAGAAATTCCAAAGTAGTCAAATTATAGGTAATAAGTGACCATGGAATTCTCAGCCCATTGATAGATACAAAATGAATCTCTACACCTAGTGACCATGGTAGCAGAGGAGGTAGAAAGACAGTAAGAGCCAGAAAATGAGGATACCTGTTGCAAGATACTGTCTTCTAAATGAGCAAGGAAGATACTCCCATGAAATTTCAACAGTAACTAAACAAGACCTGCATGATGACACCAGCTGACATGCCACCATGGATGGGGGAGTTTCACAAGGTCCCACCTCTAGATGAAGAACTGCAGGCAATCAATGGCTGTGGGAGGGAGAATCAGTTTTCTCCAGGAGTGACTTCCATGATAAGTTCTTCAATTGCAAGTGGTCAGCCCTAAGCTCATGTACATTTGAGCAACACTGAAACACTGAATGAACCAAGTAGGTTATATATGTGCATGTGTGTACATATGTATATGTATATATATCATATACATATAGATATATATATATGAATATATATAACAGTAATAATTACAGAAGTCATGAAATTGAAAGAGGGGAAGGCTGTGGAAGGAGTTGAAACAGAGAAGAATGGGTGGATGGAAATGATATAAATATAATGCACTCATGCATAAGTCTCAAAAAATATATTTAAAAAATCAAACAGAAGCTTTAGGACACTTTTATTCAAATTTAAAGGAAAACCCTTAGGGAAGGCAAGCTGGAAATCTGGGAAGCTACCTTGAGGAAAAGAATGGAAGGGAGAAGGAAGAAAAGCCATGAAGGCATGTTGGTTCAGAGCCTGCATGGAGGTCAGAGACAAGGGACTGGCAGCCACACAGAGGGGAGAAGGAAGCTTTAGAGAAAATGTAAAGAAATACAAACTATTGGGGCAGCCCAAAGCATTAGGTAAGGCATGCTTGGAAAGGGATATGAAAAAGAAAAGGAGAGATTATGCTTTTCTGATGGATTCAGAAAACATAGATAGATGTTCATAGTGTGATACTAAACAGTAGGTAGGACTTATAGTGACCTCATGTCTGCAGCCAGATCCACAAGCATTGCAGTAGCAGGCCTAGATTCAAGAAAAGAAAAGTTTACTATCTCAACACACTAGGTATTCCATGGATCACCTTAGTACAACTTAAGGTGAACCTGCCTTGATCCTATGATCAAGTAATTGACCAGTGAAACTAGAAAGGCAAGTCTTTATCCAGACAAGAGACTTTATAGTATTGACTCTTCTGGGGCTTTTTTGCTACTCTAGCATACATATGTTACATAAGGTTTTTGTTAGAAACCGCGTCTTTCCATCTTAAATCATGGAAAGGAGTTATGGATCTGTGTTTCATGATGTGAAATATTTCAATGAAAATTAGAATTTTCAGTTGATATTCTAAATGTTTATAAATACATTGCAGCCTTTCTTGAATTAAATTACTTCATAAATTCTAATTCTCCATGTTTTAAATTTTCACCCATGTTTTATTTAAAAAATCACATTAATATAGTCAAAAGTTAATAATACACCCTTTTCTGAGCAAATATACACAAATTACCACATCTCTTAATTAGCCTTGAAATTATTCAGGTCTTTAGGGCCTTGGTATGAGTAAGAGTTTGACCTTCAGAATTATGTTCTGTTACAGACTAAGAACATTCCCAGCCCAGAAAATGAATTTGTAGGAGTATTTGGTCTTTCCTTCTCCTAGTTTCTATATATTTTTTTTTGTTTAGCAACATTACAAAGAAAATATACTGTGCAGTAGAAAATTAGCCTACACTGGGGAACAAATAAGACAAAAGCCAGAAGTCACACACACACACACACCAAACAAGCATGTACATATATATGCATGATCCAGCCTTAAATCAGTACTGTGTGTATTTTTATTAGGTCAACAATGTGGTGATTGTAATGATATCATCATCTGATTGTTCAAATATAGTAACTGGTCATCAAAAGTTCAGGAAGTGATGAAGACATCGCTCACGCTCAACTTCTAAGACAAAAAAACCCAGTTTAAAGTAACTCTCACTATTTAGATCATTAACAAATACATTTTTTTTCATTTGAGTACTTATGTAACTGATTATACTTAAACAAAGATTTAAAACCTAAAGTTGATGAAACAACCTGAGACAAATCTAAGATTTTGAATGAAATCAAATATTTTAGGTGAGAAAAACAATCACTACACTTTCCAACATAATTATCTTAAACCAAGTGCTAACTAAATACTAAGTACTACTAAATTTCTATTACGGTGATGAGAAACAGGAGATAAAAACTTGTCAGGCAGGCCTACAGACAGAACGTGGGAGGTGGATATTCTGATTCTTGTCTTTGGCCAGAAGAAGGAAATTTCCTTAGTTTTGTCTTAGCCAAAGACAGAAATGCCAGAAGCGTTTAGGTGTGTTAGGGTCCGTGACTCGGTGGGTCTCTTCAGGAGAACAAATGCATGAGTATGGAATGCAAAAATCAAGCAGAGTTTTATTAAACCCGCTAGCTGGGGCCAACCGTCCTTCCAAGACATGCAGGTCTGGTTAGAGCGATCGACCCCAAGGCAATTTCAGGTAAAGATTATATAGGCTCCCACAACCGTTACACAAAAGCCCGCGTTTATACAATCAATAGTTTCAAAGCAAGCATTTCACAAACCAATAACTTCAAGAAAAATGTTACAACTCCCTTCAGGTGTCCCAATCGGGGAGGGATGGGTGGTATGTGCCTGGCACGACCCTTCCCTGTTATCTTGTGTAAGCAGACATGCCTACGTGACATGACACAGATCAGACAGGTCAGGCTCCGGGGGCTGCAGCACTTGTCCCTATCTCCGGATGCCTATGTCTCCAGTTGAGTTAATTGGTTGCAAGCAGTAAATTCAAACAAGTAAATTCAAGCAGTAAATTCAGACAAGCAGTAAATTCTTCTTTCCCTAACATTTCCCCCCCTTTTCTAGATCAGACTGAGGAATCTTCCTCAGCAATATTTAAGGCTTGGTATTTCTGGCGAAGGACCAAAAGATGGACAGTGTCGATCTTTTCCTGAACAAACCTTAGTAGCCTATTTATTATGCAGGGACCAATTGTGACTAATAGCAATAGAATAATTAGAGGTCCTGCGATAGCTGAGAGGAGAGTTGTAAACCATGGTTTATGCATAAACCAAGACTCAAACCAGCTTTCATTACTTTCATACTCCTTGCGCCTCCTCTCCAGGTCTTTTTTTAACTTGGTCAAAGATTCCCTGACTGACCCTGTCTTGTCTACATAGAAACAGCATTCCTCTTTTAAAGCTGTGCATAGCCCGCCCTCTTTTAAAAATAGGAGATCCAAGCCCCTTCTGTTTTGTAGCACCACCTCTGATAAGGAAGTGAGAGATTGCTCCAGGTCCGACATCGTCTGCCAGAGCTGTTCTAAGTCCCTGTCGATCGCTTGCCTTAGGGCCATGCGCCCTTGCTCTCACGTTACTAGGGC
>NW_008335436.1:6295307-6300763 GCF_000622305.1 Nannospalax galili | reverse complement strand
TGTTATTGCATGAGGAGCATAACTGGCTTTGGGACATTGGAACTGAGCCTACACATGTGCCAGAGGCTGAGACCTGAGCAAGAGTAAGTCCCCATGGTCTCCTGTCCCAATAGGTGGGGTGAGAGTTGTTGAGAGTATAGGAACTATTTATCCCGATGGCCTCATAAAAGGGTGGGGATCCTGGGTAGCACAGCCAACATGGGCCAGTAAGAGAGGGAGTGGTATGATTAAGGGTTTCTACTACAGCTAGCACCATCTTCCACATAAGGTTGCTGGAAGTCTGTGGTTTCGCAGCCGTCCCCGGCCTTTCCATGGCTGGGGCTGCTGATGTCGTTGTGGTGCCTGATGGCTTGAAGGTGGGCCTAGGAGACCAAGGCGGGGGAGGTTGGGGCCTCAGACAAGGGGTATTTAACACCAGGTTAGGTCCTACCGGTGACCTAACCACTGCCTCGACCTGGAGGTAGATCTGGAACAGGATCCCCCTCCATGGCGTCTGGTAGGGCATCAGGCCCCATGTCAGCCCATCTGTCCACCATTTATCATTTTTTCCCTTTGAGGTGAAGGTGATTTTAACCTGGTTGGCCAGTGGAGATACTGTCCATTGGTTGTATGGAGAAGTAAACCTCATATCAATCAGGTCAGGGGAAACCTCCCATCTCCACTGCCCATCATTAACTTCCACACAATTCCATTCAGCGCAGTAGAGTCTATCAGCACCCCCACAATTGCGCCTCCACCAACCTGTCCGAAAACCTGGGCAAGCAAAGAACCTGTTTGCCCTCAAAGCTTGGTGGTTGACTGTGGATGATGAGTCAACCAAAGCCCGTTTTTTTCATATGATATTGTTCCTGGTGGTTTTTCTGGGGGAGGTAATAAAATTGCCCCAGTACAAGTTCTAAGTCAACATACAGATCTGGCCACCATGTCCACAACAGGGCTGTATGGGAGGTGTGGTTCCATTCCTCATAGGCATCGCCGCTTCACAGGATCCGTGTCTGGCGTACTTGTTGGTGGGGGTTGATGTTCCGAGCTCCCACTGACACTACTGTTCTCTGGAGGGCCCATAACAGTGAGCTTATCAGCAGGAATCCTTTCATGTCTGGCTCAGATGTAGCTTTAAGGGATTAGCAGGATTTGGCCACACCTCCCACTCCTTCACACAGGATTCCGGGTCCTCGAGAGGCAAGGCCTCCCGAACGTGGGTATGGTGAACCCAGGGAGTGATGCCATCAACCTTTAGGGCAGCAGGGGTGGTAAACAATACAATATAAGGTCCCTTCCATCTGGGTTCAAGAGCTTTTACTTTGTGTCTTTTTACCCAGACCATATCGCCTGGGACTATGCCATGCTCCACAGTTGGGGTTCTTTCCACTTCATAGTATGCTTTGATTAGGGGCCAAATTTCCTGCTGTACTTTGGCAAGGGATTGCAACACATTTAAATAGTTGGGGGCTGACTTCTCTTCCACCAGGGGCTGCGCTTGCCGGGTTATTGGCGGAGGGGCCCTGTACATTATCTCAAAGGGGGTTAGACCATGCACATAGGGGGAGTCCCGAACACGGAAAATGGCCAAGGGGAGGAGGGCCACCCAGTCACTGCCAGTCTCAATTACCAATTTAGAAAGGGTCTCCTTTAATGTCCGGTTCATTCTTTCTACCTGCCCAGAGCTTTGTGGGTTATAGGCACAATGTAACTTCCAATCCATCCCCAAAGCCTGGGCTAGTTCCTGTAGGACTTTACTAACAAAAGCCGGACCGTTATTGGAACCTATAGCCTCAGGGATCCCATATCTGGGGAGTATCTCCTCTATTAGCTTCTTTGCCACCACCTGGCTAGTTTCATGTTTAGTTGGAAAAGCCTCCACCCATCCTGAAAAAGTATCCACCATGACTAGCAAATACTTGTACCCATACTTTCCTGGCTTTACCTCGGTGAAGTCTATCTCCCAACTTCTTCCTGGGGCCCTCCCCCTCTCCCGGATACCTGTTGGGTGGAGCCCCTTTGGTGCTGGTCTTAGCTTTTCACAGCTCTCGCATCCCCCTGTGATCTGACGTGCGGCCTTGTTCTGGTGTGGAAATACCAGCTGTGCATGCTGAAAAAGACTGAGCAACTTCTTCCAGCCTAGATGGGTGGCTCTGTGTAGGTTGGTGAGCATGTATTTTCCTAGTGCTTCCGGTAAGATCAGTCTACCTTCCTGGTCCCTACTCTAACCTCCCTCCCCAGGCTTTTCTCCCGGAGCTTGTTTTCTTATCCACTCAAGGTTCCATGGGGAATAGTCAGGTCTGGGAGGTAGGGTGGATAGTTCAGGTATAGGTACCTCTAGAGCTGCCAGCACAATGGGGTCTAAGAGAGCTACCCTCCTGGCCTCTGCATCAGCAAAGTTGTTACCAATAGCCTCAGGAGTCTTTCTGGACTGCTGCCCAGGCACATGTATAACTGCCACCACCCTCAGCTTTTCCACAGCTTCTAACAGTCTTTGGACTTCCTGCAAGTTCTTCAGCTCCTTTCCTTCTGTGGACCAGAATCCTCTTTTCTGGTAGATGGCGCCATGAACATGAACAGTGCCAAAGGCATACCTGCTATCTGTATAAATGTTAGCTCGCTTGCCTTCTGCTCTCTCCAGTGCCTCTGCAAGAGCAATAAGTTCCACCTTCTGTTCTGAGGTGCCAGGGGGCAGGGCTGTGCTCCAAATGACTTCCCCCTCATGCGCCACTACTGCTGCTCCAGCTCTTCTGACCCCATCCCACATGAAGCTGCTTCCATCTGTATACCAGTCCAATTCATTATTTGGCAGCTGCGTGTCTCTCAGATCTGCCCGTACCTGGATGATTTCAGAGAGAACATCTCTACAGTCATGGATAGGGGTTGACAGGTCTGGGTCTGGCAGGAGAGTGGCAGCATTCAGGGTCACCAGGGCCAAGAAGACGATTTGAGGAGAGTCCAGCAGGAGCCCTTGGTAGTGGGTGAGCCTGGCATTTGTCATCCATTTCCCTGGAAGGTGCCTGAGAATCCCCTCCACAGTATGCCATGCCAACTGGCAGGGTTTAAGGATTTTTACTTCTAGCAGTCTATGGATGTGAGGCGCTATTCCCTTCCTAGCCTCTTCTGGCATCGGGTACTGCTGGACCCGAATGGGCAGGGCCGTAGCTTTGAGTTGGACCACAACCGGGGACAGGTGCTAATCAAGGCCGACTCCCCCGGTTTCGGCCCAGGTGGAAGGGAACTCCTGCAACAAGGAGCTCATGTCTCCCTGGCTCCCCTTTTCTAGAGCTGCTGGGAATAGGCAATATTCATCAGCCAGAGATAAAGACAACACATGTACTGGCTGCAGGGGCTGTCCTTCTGAGTCCATGACTTTTATCTCTTTAGGCTCAAAATGCATACGTGCCCCGATCTTGGTGAGTAAGTTTGTACCCAATAAATGTGCGGGACTCTCGGGCACAACCGAAAAGGAGTGGGAAACCTGATGCCTTCCCAAGTCCACTTTCCTCTTGGTGGTCCAGGCACACCTCTTAGTTCCTGTAGCTCCGGACTATGCTCTTGTGCATCCTGGATTTAGAGGACCATGAGCTTGATTGAGAACTAAATATTGTGCCCCAGTATCTACCATGAACCCAGTGGGAGTCCCCTCCATGCACAGAGTTATCCAAGACTCGGGGAGGGCTGCTGAGCCTCATCCCCGTCAGTTTCCTTCTCCCAGGTGGAGGGTCCTAATAGGGCTCCCTCCTCCT
This sequence comes from Nannospalax galili, assembly GCF_000622305.1. Taxonomy (NCBI): domain Eukaryota; kingdom Metazoa; phylum Chordata; class Mammalia; order Rodentia; family Spalacidae; genus Nannospalax; species Nannospalax galili. Next base: position 6,297,032 of record NW_008335436.1, on the reverse strand, counting down.
TGTCTCCCTCTTCTTTGCGGGCACTCTCTCTTCCAATGCCCGTATCTTTTGCACAGGGCACACTGTTCCCGCCCTAGTTTAGATGGGCGGGGTCCTGCTCTCTGGAGCGGCTCAGGGCTCCCTTTCACTCCGGCCAGGAATATTCTGGCCATCTCCTCCCTCTGCTTCTTGTTCTCTTTTCTTTGAAACTCTCTGTCCTCTTTCCTATTTTTATCCTGCATCTCCCATTCCTCCTTCCTTAGCCTCTCCTCCCTGTCCTCCAGCGACTCCTTAGCATTAAAGACCTTCTCTGCTTGTTGCAGTATCTCTCTAATAGAAATCTCTCCCAGATCGTCCCGCTTATGGAGTTTTCTCCTGATATCAGAGGCTGCCTGGTTAATAAAAGAGAGGACTACAGCTGACCTGTGTTCCTCTGCCTCTGGGTTTATAGGGGTGTATTGCCTATAGGCATCAAATAGCCTTTCCAGATACGTGGCTGGGCTTTCGGTTTCTCCCTGAACAATTGTTTTTACCTTAGCCAGGTTAGTGGACCGTCTAATACTGTGCCCCAGTATCTACCATGAAGCCAGTGGGAGTCCCCTCCATGCGCAGAGTTACCCAAGACTCGGGAGGGGTGCCGAGCCCCATCCCCGTCAGTTTCCTTCTCCCAGGTGGAGGGTCCTGATAGTGATCCCTCCTCCTTATCTTCCTCCTCTTTGTGGGCACCCTCTCTTCCAATGCCCATATCTTTTGCACAGGGCGCACTGTTCCCGCCCTAGTTTAGATGGGCAGGGTCCTGCTCTCTGAGGCGGCTCAGGGCTCCCTTTCACTCTGGCCAAGAATATTCTGGACATCTCCTCCCTCTTCTTCTTGTTCTCTTTTCTTTGAAATTCTCTGTCCTCTTTCCTATTTTTATCCTGCATCTCCCGTTCCTCCTTCCTTAGCCTCTCCTCCCCGTCCTTTGGAGACTCCCTAGGATTAAAGACCTTCTCTGCCTGTTGCAGCATCTCCCTAATAGAAATCTCCCCCAGATCTTCCCGCTTATGGAGTTTTCTCCTGATATCGGAGGCTGCCTGGTTAATAAAAGAGAGGACTACAGCTGACCTGTGTTCCTCTGCCTCTGGGTTTATAGGGGTGTATTGCCTATAGGCATCAAATAGCATTTCCAGATATGCGGCTGGGCTTTTGGTTTCTCCCTGAACAATTGTTTTTACCTTAGCCAGGTTAGTGGGCCGTCTTGCAGCCACCTGGAGCCCAATCATCAGTGTCTGGCAGTAGACCTGGAGATGCTCCCTACCTTCTGCTGTCCCAAAATCCCAATTTGGGAGTGTGAGGGGGAATGCTTCATCAATGGCAGGCTGAAGGGTAGTGGGCTTCCCATTTTCTCCGAGGACGTTCTTCCTGGCTTCATTCAGGATGCGTTCTCGCTCTTCTGTTGTGAAGAGGGTGCGAAGTAGCTGCTGGCAGTCATCCCACATGGGACAATGGGTATACATAATGGATTCTACCAAACCTATTAGACACTTAGGGTCTTCAGAAAAGGGAGGATTTTGGGTCCTCCAATTGTAGAGATTGCTAGAGGAAAATGGCCAGTATTGATACTGCTGAACTCCATCTGGGCCACGGACCGTTCGGACCAGCAGAACTGGCATGGCTCCTCCTATGGTGGAGGATGGAGCTTCCCCCACTCGATCCCTGTTTCCTTGAGACCTTAACTGCATCCCTCCTGCCTCCCTAGGTCGTCTA
>NW_008335436.1:6289984-6294788 GCF_000622305.1 Nannospalax galili | reverse complement strand
TTTGTTCGACCCGTGCCCGCGGGGCTTTCTCAGTGGCTGGAGAGAGGGATGGAGAGGAGAGGGAGATACAGATAAGGGGCCTTGTCTCCACCCGGGCGGGCAGTTGGGGTCTGCCAAGAGGGCTAAGAGCCTTTGGCTGACATCAGAGAGTAGCCCTGATCAGAAAACCTCAATTGCTCTTTCGCCTTTAACGGTCCCACGCGAAGACTTAGACTGAGAATAAAAGAAAAAAAAAGGAGGAAGGGGAGGTTTAAAATAGGGAGCGTAGAGAAAAATACAAAACCAGACCCCCCCCCCGAGTAAGACAGTTAGCACAACCATCAAGCACACGCACTACATTGAATCACATTCCTGTGGACCGGTCCTTCTTTCACTCAGACATGCACTGCACTCACCACTCTCACTTTCAGGATCTCTGAGACTTCTTGTGATTATCCCAAATGGTGCCCCCTCGGACTGCCTCACAGTGACCAGCTCGATTTTTTCCTCCTCAGGCGCCAGATTTGATGGCAGGCTTCCTTCCTAGGGCTGAGACACTAGGACCCTAGGGCCAGGGCTGGTTACCTGGACTTTCACCTAGGTGCCAGGACTCGAACCTGGACACAAGGGGGCAACCCTCGAATTACACTGCCCTGTCCGGAGAAAAGAAACTCTGCCTCCGTTCGTCCTTTGTTCCCCCAGAAGCCCCCCCCCCGAATCTGGGACGAGCCCCCAAAATGTTAGGGTCTGTGACTCGGTGGGTCTCTTCAGGAGAACAAATGCACGAGTATGGAATGCAAAATAGACATACAGGTCTGGTTAGAGCAATTGTCCCTGAGGCAATTTTAGGTAAAGATTATATAGGCTCCCACAACCATTACACAAGAGCCCGCGTTTATACAGCCAATAGTTTCAAAGTAAGCATTTCACAAACCAATAACTTCAAAACAAGAAAAATTTACAACTCCCTTCAGGTGTCTCAATTGGGGAGGATGGGTGGTATGTGCCTGGCGCGACCCTTCTCTGTTATCTTGTGTAAGCAGACATGCCTACGTGACATGACACAGATCAGACAGGTCAGGCTCCGGGGGCTGTAGCACTTGTCCCTATCTCCGGATGCCTGTGTCTCCAGTTGAGTTAATTGGTTACAAGCAGTAAATTCAAACAAGTAATTTCAAGCAGTAAATTCAGACAAGCAGTAAATTACTCTTTCCCTAACAGGTGCTGGTTCATTATTCTGGTTCATGGTTCTGATCATGGCTCTGGTTCATGGCTCTGGTTCTTGGTTTTGTTTTTCACCATCTATCTTATTTTACAGGATAGGAGCACAATAGCTTAGAAGCTATATATGAAGGTATGAGCAAACTGAGACACATGACCCCCCTAGAGTGGGAACAACCAGATCACCCCCTCATGTGTGAAACCAGACTGACCAGTTCCCTCCCATGCCCCATGCTTCAACCCAGAAAAGCCTTATTAACCCCGAGACAGGGACCTGTTCGTCTTTACAGGAGCTCTGTTTCATTTCTTTACGCTGTCATCCATAAACATACCATAAACTCCTTTCTAAATTCACCTTTCATTGGCCAAGGAATTCATTCTTTGAGTTCACATGACAAAGGATGTGTAAATCAGTGACCTGAGTCAGTTTTGGTGACTGTTGCTCATCCTGGACCCTAGTCCACCAAGTTATTGTCCATCTCCATCGTTCTCAAGGATCCACTGTATCAATATGCATTTTATGAGACTTGACCAATTTACTTCAAAAAAACAACCATTTCACATGGTTATTATTAGTATTATTATACTATTAATTTCCTCATAATAATATAAATATGATTGTGTTAGGGCAACCTATGCAGAGTTAGGAAATCTTGAATTCATTCATGAGGTCACTTTTAGTCTGGATACAGGCCTCTGTTGTTACACTGATAAATTGACACACTGTATTAATGAAGCATGAATTTGTCTGTGAGTTTGAAAGCATACAATTTTAACTCTTTATATCCCATTTAATGGATAAAAATAATGTATCTGAAGGATATGTTTTCATCACAAATTATGCTTTGATTTTTTCAAAAAAAAAATATTGTGTGAGATCTCACCTTCCAGCTGACTTGAGACAGTGTGAGCTAGCTGGTTCCTGGACTCCTAGGGAGGCTCCTGACTCCGCCTCCTAAATCACAGTAGAAGTCCTAGGATTGCAGACTCTTGGGGCCATGCTTGGCTTTATGTGGATTCTAAGGATTAAAATCCAGGTCCTAACTTTTGCATGGCAAGTGCTTTACCCACTGAGGTATACCTCAAACTCTGAATAAATATTCTTAAAGTGTTTGCTCTATAGAAGCATTTACTAAGACTGAACTAATGCTATTTTGCTTAACTACCAGTAATTGGTGATTTCTTTTTTCCATTATTCAATGATTTTTGTTGTTATTGTTGTTGTTGTTGTTGTTGTTGTTGTTGTTGTTTGAGAAAGGGACTTACTTTGCAGCTCCCACTGACCTGGAGCTTGCTATGTAGACAAAGCTGGCTTTGAATTCACAGAGATCAACCTACCTCTCTGCTTCATAGTGCTGGGATTAAAGATGTGCAGCACCATGCCTTGCTATTCAATGAATTTTTAAAGAAGGAATATTATCTATTGTCCACTACAATCCATTTTTAATGCTTTACATGGAGCTAACATAATTATCAGAGCAATAATGAATTTACTATTGAGTGATATTGTATAAATACCCCCTTAATACCTTCACATCACGTTATCCGTTATTTCCATTCCATGTCAGGCTTATTTAGCTTTCTCATCATCTTCATGTAGGATTCATAATATTGTTTCCCTCAAAACCATGTTTTCTTGCTGTGTATTTTAGATTTATTTTCTCAGCATTCTTTTGAGATGAATAATTTTTAATGTTCATACACATTTTGTTTATGTCATCTGAAATTCAGCTTGAGTTTTTAACTCCTCTTCAATCTGATCTGATCTAATTTTCTTGTTGCTTTTATCCTTTTCTGTTAGTCTCTGCCCTCCATAACTTTCACAGCTGGAACTCATAACCATCCTGCTTAATTTTCTAATCCATTCATGGCCACTTGGGAAAGCATTGTTTCTCAATGGCTCAGACTCCCTTGAAGTTAGGTCGGTCACTAAAAAAAGAGAGCTGCTAGCCATGCAACTTTCAAGCATCAAATACTCTAAAAGTATCTTCCAGTATGAGCTCTTGAATTCCATTAAATTTTTATTTTCTAGAAAGCTATAAACATCTTTCAAGTATCTGAAAAGGTTTTCATGCAATTTTAAATAGTATGAAAGCATATTATTGCTTATATTTTGAAATATTGCTGCTTAAAAATATTGTCACCTTTGTATGTGTACATTATCCATTTTAAAGTCTTGACAAACACAGTTATCAGTTTGCCGTATTCTCTTTTCTATAAACTCAAATTTCCTGAATGCATTCATTCCCTGAATTCAGTTTATCTAATATATTGCGTATTTATGCATGAAAGTATTGTTTTGAATTCCTTTATAATTTTCTACATCAAAATTCACACCACACATTTATTTCAATTTAACTCACTAAATAAAATCACTTTACTGTAGACTCACTGTTAAATATTGGTATTTTCATTATAATTATTATTAATTTGTTATTATAGAAATATAACTATATGTAATTATCACATTGATGTTACAATTAAAGCAAGTTAGAGATAATGTATTTTCAAATATCATAGACTACAATTTATTTTTTATGTAGATTACCTGTACTTGAATACAACCACTGAAATGAGACATTATATGTATTAACTTTTATTTTATAGATACAGGTTTAAGGGGAATATTTCACATAAACTAATCGAAGAAAATAGAAGATTTTTGACTTGTATAACTACCTCTGGGTTATATACTAAAAGCTACCTTTTGATATATCATAAAGTGTATTTCCATCCATCAGTATAATATTCATTTTTGTCATTTTGAAATTAAATGTCCTGATTCATATCTTTTGTTTCCTCAAAACATATAATAAGAAGAAATTCATACCATAGTAACACCTGCTTTCTAATTGACCCTGGCATCATGAACCGACATTTTAATCAAGTCATAGAAATAGCTTAATATTTGATTAGGAAATGACTTTAATATATAAATTTTTATTATTATATGCCTAAAGTTTCTTTGAGTGTGTTATTTTCTTTTAAATATTTATTTTTATTCTGTGTGTTTGAATGTATTGCCTCATGCATGGAATTGCACCATGTTCATGCAATGCCTGCAGCGGACAGAAGAGGGCATAGGATCCCTTGGAACTGGAGTTACAATTTTTAGCTTCCATGTGAGTGCTGGGAACCGAACCTGGGTCCTCTGTAAGAGCAGCCAATGCCTTCAAACACTGAGCCATCTCTCTAGCCACATAGTGTGTTATTGTCATAGAAAAATTATATTACACTTAGGAAACAATAATGACTGGCATCTGTCAACAATCTTTTACTTCTTATTTACAAGTAAACCCTTTGCCAAACTAGTTTTAGTGTCCTCTTGACTCACAGCTACAGAGAATGTCTAAAGTAACACAGAAGTTAAACTATTTACACATAGTAAATTCTCTACTTAAGACTCATGATTGTGTAATGTAACTAAAAAGTTGATAAAAAAAACCATAATGTATAAAATCTTGGTATTGTAATTGGAGATAGAAAATTATATAATCTGTAGGAAACATGACTGTGGGTAACTCGTCTTTAAAATATTTTTTGTGTACAGATCTGGAAGGAGTTGGATGAGGGAGGATATGGCCAAATATAATGTGTGAAACTT
>NW_008335436.1:6264171-6289931 GCF_000622305.1 Nannospalax galili | reverse complement strand
TTATGTAAGGAGTTATAATGGACTAATCAATTATGATAAATTCACTGACATTCATATTCTACATGGGCACAAAAGACTCAGTATTTAGATTCTAGTATCTGATTTCAGTTTTTGGAGACCAGAATATGTCACTACAAAATGGAGCCAAGTTCAGAGCATGAGACTCTAAAATTAAAACACTTTGACTTCTTGATTATTTTGAGCTGAAGTTTTTAAAATATAGTTGCCACATATGAAAGGCTTACTTCAACCTCTTGATCTGTCTGAAGGATACAGCTGTCTTAGGGCCCCTCTCTGGGTATTCTAATCACCAGGGAGATTGATTCCTACTAGATGAAAGGAGACTGGACATCAACCTCACACTCAGGCTTTTCCAGGAACTAATTATCTGTCTCCCATCTGTGCTTAAAAATACACATTTTTCTTTCCTAAAGATTGCTATCACTTAAAGAGACCCACATCATCCTTCTCTTCCCCATGAAGAGCCTAGATAGGCTCACAAGTCTCAGTTTTTGTTAATATTAAACTATTTTTCCTCAGATGACATGCACATGATATATAAAACTGATTAATTTGTATATATTTTCTCCTGTTATCTGCCCATTGTCAGCTTATTCCAGAGAACTAGTTATGGATATAGGAAGATGAAGGGAGGGTCTTTCCAAAAACTTCCCAAGCATTATTGATCAATGTGTAATTACTCTACTAGGTAAATACAATCTTAATTATGGAATATATTTTGTTATTAGTATCAGATGACTTTTCAGACTCATTTCCATTAGCTCAAATTGCTCCGTCATATACATGCACATGATATGCTAATCTGCTGATAGCTAACATTCTGATCAGTGGTTTCTTGGTATCACAGGTTCTACTTTCCTTACTGAAACAAGTTTATGTTGCAGAAAAATGTTTCCCAAGTAAAAGCTTATTTTAGTACATTCTGTATCTATTTATTGATGGCTTCTCTGTTAAGCATAGACTTTTTTAAAAAAAATGAAATGTAATAAATAAGTTGAATCGCTGAGCCACAATGGATTATTAATGAGGCATTAGTGCCTAAGGTGAGGGAAAAAATTGCTGTAAGTTAATAAAGGGCTTTGCAGAACATGCAACATTTGTCAAGAACCAAATGTCAATGGAAATCTGGGTGCCAAGACCTCATGTAAGTTTATAAACTATTTAGAAGCACATAAAGAATGCACCCTTACAGAAGAAAATGGAAAAGAATGCATAGGTCCCCAGTTCTCATTAAACCTCAGCCTCTTAGGTGGTAGAGAGCAGAATATGAACAGTGAAGAGAGTTACGCAGTTTTTCTCAGCTTTTCTGAACATCAGCCTGTACTCAGTGGCTAAAACAACTGCAAGTAGGACACCTTAATTCTTAGAAACTGGTCCTCTTTTCCAAAAAGCTATGAATGGAAAACATTCGTTCACAGGGGCCATATGTGTTCCATTCTGACAGGTACACCATTCTGTTGTGTAACTTTTCCTGAGGAAATGTGAATAAATGTTTGTTCATCCCAGAGAGGAGGATTCACAACAGACCAAAGTTCCACCCAAGTCTACATTAGTGAACCACTGAGTTTTGGGGGGAGTTATTCACAGAAGTATAGGTGAGAAGTTCCTTAAAATAGCATGAGTCAATAAAAGTACACTCCAGCATCAGTGAGCATTCACAAAATCTTCACTCCTGGTGCTCACTACATGACTTGCGGACGGCTAGGCCGGTTGGAAAGTCTTATCTCAGCAGCTGTGACAGCTTGTACAGTCTTGGGGAGGTGTTTGTGTGTTTGTAAGTTTTAGAACCTTCAGCTTGTAAGGTTCATTTTTCAAGTCTGAGAAAGCTCCCAGGAAACAATGGTTCAATTCAGAGGGATTAGCCTCACAACAGTAAGCTTGAGAAATATTTGTTAAAAGCAAGCCTTTTAAGGAGTATTTTTATCAGCATAGGAAAAGTTCTATTTATTTGGAAAAGATGACATCTCCACATCAGGAAAAAGGATCTAGATGATTATTGGGCCAGACAGAGAGTATTTTCTGGAAAGAGGTCAGATAACCCAAGGGGGTTGAAAGTAGTAGTCTTGAAGGCAGTACTTAGAATGAAGACGAACCAGTATTCTGTATCCAGAATGTACACTAGTATTGGTTTGCCATAAGTGCTCGAGACTTGGCCCTCATTGAATGAGTGATATCTTCACCACGACTGTCAAATTTTGCCTACCAGAAACTTTTCTAATGTTTATGCTGCCACAAGACACTTTCAGCAGGTGCCTCCAGTGATACTGATGCTTTATTTTGTTATGAACATTTTATATTCTGCTCATATATTAGAACATAAACCTCATGAAATTATGTAGTTTAACATACAATATTAGCCAGCAGTAGGGCAGTGCAAAGGCGCATGCTATTTTTCACCATACACAATGTAGTTTAACGGCTCCATGTCCAGTCAAACTTGTAAAAGTAATTGAGAATTACTTAAACATGGGAGAGAAAAAGAGAGAGTCCTTGGTTACCAAGCTTGTAACAATTTGTTGTTTATAATTCTAGAAGTAAAACCAGATACTTTGTCCAATAAAATATGCCATGTGAAGTAAATTTAAAGTCTTTAGTTTTATCCAGTGTAAAGGAGACAGATGTTTTAGACAGAAAGTCTTCTTAGAGAATGGAGGTGAGCCCTACCAAGATCAGGGAGTTTCAGAAGGTCAGATGTAGAGGCAGTCTGCCTAATATGAGTCTGAGACTGATGCCCCTCCTGTATATGGAAATGAGTCACCTAATCTCCATGGGACTCAGTCCTATCTGTAATGCGAGTGCTTTTCTTCATTCAGTTCCTGTGAACGTGTAAGCGATGGTGTGTATTGGCATTTAGCACAATGATTGGCAAAATACCTGTACTAAATAAGTGTTACTTTTTAGTATTGCTATTTTACAGAAATAAAAAAAAAATGGAAAGTAAGAAATCTTATCTTCCTAGGTTTAACAGGTGCTAGAGATCATTTTACAGAATGGATAGCTGACAAATGTTTGTTGAACAAGTGACTCATGAGTGATACCGTGAAAATAATTTAGAAGACATACCACTTGACTTCTTCTATTTTTAGAAGGACTGGAAAGAACTTGCACTTGTACTATATGCCTATTAGAGCTTAGATGATTTCACAACTTTAGAAGACTATAAATAAAAACATTACACATGATAAGTCCTAAAATCCATTCCACTCTATAGAGATTGTCTATAAAGCATACATGCTAAATCATACTGTAGTACATGATGCAATGAAACAAGAGAGTGAATTAGAAGTTAAATTATAACATACAAAGGTATTTAGCACTTTTTTATGCTATGTAGTTGCAAGAGCTTCTCATATTATGAAATAGAAGATATAATCTATGTCTTTAAGAGCACTAGTCTAGGGGCTAGAGAGATGGCTCAGGTGTTAAGAGCACTTGCTGCTCTTGCAGAGGTCCCAAGTTTACTTCTCAGCACCCACATGGAGGCTCACAATCACCTGCAACTACAGTTTCATGGGATCCTGAAGCCTTCTTCTGGCCTCTGTGGGCACCGGGCATGCACATGGTACATATACATGTGTATAGTCAATACTCATACTCATAAAATACAAATTAATGTTATAAAACAAATGCTAGTCTAAGTTTCTAGATAAGGTTTTCTTATTTATGTAAGAATTAAGTTAATGAATCTATAAGCATTTGCCTGGCCCATGCAATGTGCCATGCCCATGGCTAGACACCAATGTTACAATAATAAAATAATGGTTCTTCTGTGAAGCAGTCCTTTGGAGGAGACAGACATGGAAATAGATAATAAAAAGGAATATGATTGAAGCAGTTGTGTCTTGGACTCTAAGTCAATTGACCCTAAATAGTTACCTCCTTCCCCATCCCAAGACAGATGAGAGAAAAGCTAAAAATCCCTGGAGCCAGAGGAGAAACTTCCCTCCCAGGAAGTTCTCTCACAGTGCTCACAGCTACCTTACAGATATTTCCTGGCTTTTGTTTTGCTCTTTCTTTAAAACTGCAACACTGCTACAGGGAAAGGACTCTAAGGGTATTTTTTTCCCTCACAGTTTTAACCAAACTACAGGTAAATCTGTTTTTCTATAACAATGTCTATTTCCTGAGTTCTTTAGAAATGCAGGAAAACTAAGGCAGGTGGCAACAGGTTTATGGATCTAGGAACTCAAATACCAAAGTAAGTAGGAGAAAGACAGAGAGGAATGTAATAGGCCATGGGAGAAATTGAATGTGATTAGTAATGTGTTTGGAAATTTTGTAGATGGGGAAGGTAAGACCTTAATAGATAATTCTAAGAGTGTACATCAGTGTACCAAATATTAAAATAATAACAGATCATATGGAAGTGGAGATCTTCTTTGGATCTAGAACAACCTTTATAGAATATCTAATTTTATAGAATTGCATTTAAGTAAAGGAAATGCCAGAGAACCACATGATGCTCGAAACTCTATGTCTTGCTTTGAATCCTCATGGACTACCTTACAGATAAACTGCACATGTTCATTGCTTTGAGCCAAAAATTCTAGGATTTTGATGGGGATGTTTTAGAACTTTTTAAAAATTTTATTTGTTTATTTTATGTGCATGGGTGTTTTGCCTGCAGCATATGTAACTGAACCACATGCATGCAATGCCCGTGGAAGTCAGAAGATGGCATTGAATGCCGTGGAACTGGAGTGACAGATGGTTGTTAGCCACCATGTGGGTGCTTAGAAGAGAACCAGAGCCTTCTACAAGAACAGCCACTGCTCTTTTCACTGAACCATCTCTCTAGCCACAAGGTTTCAGATCTTATGTGAATGAAACACCGAATCTTGATGAAGGGGTTTATATATAAATACATATAATATATATACATATTATTTGGATGTTATTATATTATTCCCTTCATTTATTCTACACAAGGTAATCCCAACATTTGCTTCCTAAAATGTTGGTCTCCTGGTGATGTGATTGCTGGTTTTCTGGATCTCATAAGTTTAGCAAGACATTTCCCATAATTCTCTTGGTTTTCTTTGTAGTTTCATAGATGGTTTGTTTTACCTAACATTAAGAAATCTCTTCAAAGACCTTAGATGGCACTGTTTTTTGCTCATGGAGATTCATTCACAGATTGAGAATCTAGAATTACCATGTTTTACAAGATACACTTAAAAAACCTTTGATAATTTTTGGAAGAGGAGAAACAGGAAGGGCCCAAGGTCCCCATGTGCCCTTTCAGGGCATGTCTCCAGTGACATGAGTACCTCCTACAGTGCCTCATCTCTTAAAGCATCCACAACCTTCTAACAGCACATTGCGACCAAGTCATTAACAGCTGGAGACAATTATACCTATTATAGTAATGGTGACCACGCATTTATTAGGCCCAACGAGGATGGGATTCAGCTGTACTATGATACTTGTCTGGATTAGCAAATCTTTAGCTCTAAATTGATTTTATGAGTGTATAGTCCAACAGGAGTCTTCAGAGGTGACCCTTTTCTTTGCTTGTTCTACAGCATCTTCTGAGATAAAGCAACAGTAAAGATAAATTGTAGTTGAGGCGATTACCTTGATCTTTGGTCCTAGTAGGTAATAGTATTTGTGTGCCTTTGTGTGTGTGTGCGTGTGTGCATGAGTGTGTGTGTGTGTGTGTGTGTGTGTGTGTGCTTGTGTTGAAATTTATAACAGCAGATAAAAAATAAGAGGGAGGATAAAGAAGGTCAATGCGACCTTGTACAGGAACACAGTGATTGTTCTTCCCACATGAAAAAGAAAAATAAATACCAATAAACAGCCCTTCCTAGAGTAATAGACCCCAGAGAAAAGAAAAGGGAACCACTGGTAAACAGCGTGGCTGTGCTACTATCTCTTACCATTCTTTACTCCGGTCATGATAATGAATGTAGCTTCATGAATTACTTTCTAAAGCTGCAAATGCTTCTCTTTTGAAAGACATTCATCTTCCATGATCTTGACTCCCAGTACTGAAATGAATGGAATCAATTGCATACCCTGTAATAATGCTGAATAAAAATCACCTTTTTGAGACCATAACCTTTTCCAAACAGCATAATAATTGAAATGCTATCCTGCTGTATGGCAATTTTGACAGTCTAACTTTTCTTTCTTCTCTGTGAGGCCTCAGAATGCCTCAGTGACACACTGAATAAATAAATTGAATACATTCAGCTTCACCCTCTCTCCTTTGTGCAGCTAATGCATCTCCACTGTGCAGATTCTCAGGAGTTAAGTGTCATGTCGCTTTTGAATAATGTAGAAATTATTAATAAGCATGTCTTCCAAGAAATTTACATGAAAAATTATAAATATATCCATATACACTATTAAAAATGTACCAAAAGTAAACTTATATACATATTTAACTCAGACTATGTAGCTTATAAACAATTGAAGCTCATTTTGCCTCTCAGTTTTGAAGCCTGAAATGTCCAAATTTAAGGATTTACCTCCTAAGTGCCTTCTTTCTGCAGAAAACATTGTATCATCAGAGTGCATGCATGAGAAAGAGAGTAAACTGTGGTTTCCAGCACTTTCATGATTAACATGAATCCATTCATGAAGATGGAATGGTTGTAACCTAATCATGGTCTGTTAGACACCACCTACAAACATTGTTGCATTGGGAATTCATTGTCAAATCATTCTGGGAGACATCTTCAGACTGTAGCATACAGCAATTATACCATTAGGACTTACAATGTCTGCCACCTTCATTTTCACAAGAATCTGAGATACCTAAGGGGAAATGAATGAGCCAAGGTTCACAGGGAACAAGTCAGGAACCAGTTTGACTCAGAATTAATTCTCTCATGACATGGCTTAATTCTGTACAGCAATAGATGTATTTCATAAATCTACATACTGAATATCTAAATCCTATTTGAGTATGTACTGGGCAAGTAATAAAGTTAACCAAATGGGGTTGGTTTAGTAACACTAAATCACTGGCGTTGGGAAGTGAATGGGGAGTAGAAAGTGGTGGAGAAAAAGAATTCTTGCCAAAACTGAGTACTTGCCGTTGAAAATTAGCCATGTCATTTCTTACTCCAAATATCTTCTAATTTCTCCTAATATCCCTGACTGGTTGATCTGGTTTTCCTTCCTTCCTCAAGCCTCAAAAAATCTCTCCTGAATGGTTTCTCAGATAAAATTAGAATGTATCCCTCTCTATATTTCTTTAGGGATTCACTATGTCAGAAACTTTATTTCATTATAAGAACTTACCACAAATCATATTTCCATTAATCTGTTTTCTTACTTTATGTTTGCTTGTCTCCCTTATTAAATACAGATTCAAGGAGGTAAGGATTTTATGTCTCTTCTCTCTGTTCCTACACCTGCAGTGCTTGCCACAGTTCCTGATGTATACTGAATGGTCAATACTTTTATATACACGAATAAAACTTGGGCACTTTTTAGAAAGATATTTTTGAGAGCTTCATTAGTTCATTTTCTCATGGCTATGATAAAATACCTGACAAGAAGCAACCTGAGGGAGGAAAGGTTTGTTTTGGCTCACAGTTAGGGAAGGCAGGGCTGTGGGATCTGCTCGCAGCTGCCACAGGGTGTATTTCTCACATCCTGGTCTGTGAGGAAGCAGGAAGAGAGGAATGCTGGTCTCACATGACTCCTTTTTCTCTTTATTTTCAGTGTGGGATTTTAGTCCATTGGATGGTGCCACCTACACTCAGTGAGTCTTCCTACTCAGTTAAACGTCTCTGTAGACATCCTCACTGAAACCTCTAGATGTGTGTCTACTAAGTGATTTCAAAGTCATCAAGATCACAAAGAGTCACTGGTAGGTTTCCCCAGCTCCAGTGGATATCTCCATACCGCTGCACATTTGGGACACACTGGCTGGAGTTAGTGGGCTGCGAAAGAAAAAAGATAGAGTTGTGAAAGGTGTGTTGGGAGAGACATGGGGTATTTGGAGGAGGAAAAGGAGTAGATATGATCATATTACATTGTATACATACATGAACATTTAAAAAATAAGACAATTTTTTAAAGGAAGAATCATGATGACAGAGTACTAACACATGACCAGGAAGATAATGAAGCTTCAAGTTTAAGATTTAAAAAGAAGCTGGAGAGACTATGATTCCTAGTTCCATCACTGGGCAGTTACCCATGACTACAGCTATAGAGGATCTAATGCTCTGTTCTAACCTCCTCAGGAACCCACACTCACATGAACATACCCATATACAGACACATAATTTAAAATAAAGTAGATTGTTTTTTAAAGATGAAAACCCAACTTTAGTAAGATATTCAATTTATTAATTATTTATTTACTATTTATTTATTATTTATTTTGTTTTTTGGTCTTTTTGAGACAATGTCTCCCCGTAGTCCCAGCTGGCCTGGAACTTGCTATATAGACTAGGCTGTCCTTGAACTCACAGAAATCTGCCTGCCTCTGCCTCCGAGTGCAGGATTAAAGTCATGCACCACAAAGGAAATTTCTGGAAAGGAGTCAAGATTTGTGACACATTAATCTACATATACAGTGGTAATATTTGAAGCCATGGCTGTGGTTAAGTTTATCCAGCTAAGCTACTGTGATGGCTAATCCTTTGTGTTATCTTGGCTATATCTGGGATTCATTGAAATGAGAGAGACCTTCTTGATTGGATCATTTGAAGTTATTCCCTATGTGGGCATTACCATCTGATGGCAGCTTGTATAAAAGGCCATGGCAGAAGGGAGTTCTTACTTTTGACCCCTTGCCTTCTCTCTCACTGGTGAATTCGTCTGGTTGTTGTGACCAACTTCTTTGGATTCCAATGTAGATTGAAGACTAGCAGATCTCCCAGAATCCAACAGGCCTTCAGTGCCAGATTAATACAGCCTCACAGACTGAGTAACCACTGGAGTCTCAGCTTCTCCAGGGTGGTGCAGCCATTCTTGGACTCCATGGACTCTATCCTGCAAGCTAATCTAATAAATTCACATATATTCATTTTATCAGTTGTTTCTTTAGAGAACCCTGACTAATACAGCCATGGAAATGAGTAAGAAATCCAAAGCATTCTTAAGTGTTTGTGGTTGGAGGATGGCAAGCAAAATATAAAGCTTAAGAGATTTTTCATTCTTTAAGCATTTTTTTTTCATATTGGCAACCTGTATTGACATCATGAGTAGACAGAGTCCCACGCTTCAGAAACTAGCTTGCCAATACTATGGACCTTTAGCCTTGTCTATCTTCTTACATTATTACTTACTTCTTGCATAAAAAATGCTCATTATAACATTCCAAACTTCCTTCAATGGTTTTGAACATGAGTAGGAAACTACATTATTTTCTGAGAGCTTTCCCTTGTCTGCATCAGACAGCAATTCTCAACAGAAGGCAGTTTTGCTCCACACACCACATTTGGTGGGATTTGGAAGCGTTTTTCACCTCTATTGGAATCTAGTGAGCAGACATTTTACCATGTACAGGACGAGCAACTTCACTATCCAACAAAGGACTCTCCACTCACAAGTCAATTGTGCTCAAGCTGACATTCACTGATCTGGAGACACATTTTCCAAGTGGTTATTCACAAGCCCAGTGGAATATGACTTATATGCACATATATACACAGATAGAAAAGACGGTACCATCAAATAGACAGCTGAAAAACCAACAGTTCTACTTCCATATTCTTGAGAGTCTTGAATACGTTAGACATTTAAGTGTCTTAATTCTCTGAAGTGTTGTTCTGCATGCCCTGTTTCCCAAACCTAATTGGCCTTAGAGCCTCAGTGTATGCTAAAACACATTGGGGAACTAACGCTCTGCAGGAATGCTTTGGGAAACGCTGTTTTAGAGTCTAGGAATGGAATTTCCCAGAGTAAGGAGCATGGATATGGATTCAAGTCCTTATGCTCTCACAGCAAGCTCTTTATACACTGAGCCATCTCCCCATGCCATCCTGTTATCAACGATAGGGCCAAATGGTCACTTAGACAAAGGCTAGGATGGAGCTAGCTGTGCAAGATGATTTATCAGATAATTGAAAACATATGACTGGAAGGGCATCTGAAAGACAAAGCACAGTGTATGGGCTGTAATTTTTCCAGCATATAGAGTAAGAAACATAAAAATTTACATCGATTTATTACACATCTTATTCATGTATTTAATTACTACAATATACCCTATAAAGATGAAGAAATATCTGAGTTCAACTAAGCAATAAAATGTGTGTGTGTGTGTGTGTGTGTGTGTGTGTGTCCACAATCCACAATAGAAAAAATCAGGCCAAGTATTGTATACTTAGAAATACTGTGAATTAATGTATCTAAATCATAAAATTATATTCAAAGAAAATTCAAGCTATGCATAATAAAATATGCTTTATATTATGTCTTGTGTTTACCTGGCATCTCCATAACCTGTCAGTAAAATCACTATCTGAAGTTACTGATCAGATATCAGTGTGTATGACATTCACTGAGACAGAACTGTGTTCAAGTTCACCTCCATCCTTTGTTCGCAGCCACACAACGATGCTGCTCTTGAAAACCAAGCCATCTTACTTGTCTAATGATGTCTCAGTCCTTATTTCTCTCTGGAGTGATGGTGCATTTGACTGGAAAATGTGGTTTCTATGTGGAGAACTAATGTTTGTACCAAACATGTTTTCTGAGGATTTTATAGGATAGGTTTTTCAGAAGAAAATCCGTAAAGACTCTCAAGTGCTTCACTCAGTGCTGACAATGTTAATCCATCTGAAAAAATCAGATACATGAAGAAGACAAAAAAGAGGAATGAGTTTCTGAAACTTTTCTTTGAAATAAAATGGGAACATAAAACGATGCTCAAGTTTTACCAAGAGAAAGGTTAAACACAAGGAAGAACTGTGTTCTGATATAGTTAGATTGTTTCTAAAATTGGTATTTTTATAGAATTTTTAGAGAACCGGTCTAAATCCCAAAGGTCATTGAACTGTATTTAGGGCCACATGTAGAACACAAAAGTATATTATTTATAAATATTGATACACACTCCTCTTTGATTTTATTAAATGTCCCTCTAAATGCATATTAGAAAAATGGTTATATGGAAAGCACATGTATCAATGACAAAATGAAAGAATGCAGAGGTTTATAGGTATGGATATGGGTGTCTGTGCATAAAGATAGAGTAGTATTGAGCTTTCATTTAAGTTCAATATTTAGGCTCCAAAACTTTATTTTATGTTTAGTGAGAGTAGGTATATCTTTGACAGATTAAAATTCGTAACAGAAGAGCAGGTTGTGGTAGTGCATACCTGTAATCCCAACACTCTGAGGGCAGAGGCAGGAGGATCTTTGGGACACTGAGGGCCCTCTGGTATACATACAGAGTTTCAGGCCAGCTGGGGCTACAGGGGGGACCTGCCTCAAACAAAACAAAACGAAACAAAACGAAACAAAATTTGTAACAGAAGACTGAGGCTCAAGTCTTACTAACAAGTACTAACATGTCAGTTGGCAATAAGGCTTGTATCTGCACATACTGCATTCCATGTCTGTTTTATATCATTCATCATTTAAAGAACCCATTCTCCACTGGCGTTGTCCATTGAATGCCATTATATTCAAGTAACTTTCAGTAATGTCACCTGACACGGTAGCCACTCTAATTTCAACATATGTTTTATTGAAATATACATCCAACTTCATTCATTCTACGGTGATTTACTTTAGAACTGAATGGAGCCTTGGAAGAAAATACATAACAAATTAATGAGAAATCTACTTGTATTTTATCCTTAGTATCAAGTACCTTTTGCTAGTAAAGAAAAATAAGTTAAGACATAGTGCTTTCATATTATGTTGTTTTTATAAGGAATAATTTATTTGAGTGGATTAATTCCATGTTTACACAAATAATTAGTGGTTAAATCTGCAAGGAAATTGTTTAACTGAACTAATTTCTTTAATGTTTCTAAGACATAGCTTTCAAGTGTCCAATATATTATGCAGGGAGTGGTGGTACATGCCTTTAATTCCAGCCCTTGGAAGGCAGAGGCAGGCAGATCTCTGTTAGATTCAGGCCAGCCTGGCCTATGTATTCAGTTCCAGGACATGGGGTTAGAGAAATCTTGCCTCACCCCCCTCCCCCCCAAAAAAGAATCAAGTGTACAGTTTATTATGAATTGATGTTTTGTTAAAGGCATACTCACAAAATTAGGAAAAATATTTTCTGTGATAGAAAAATGGTTAATTAACTCAAATGCCCACAGTATCCTTCAATCATACCACTTGTCGTCCATCACACTGAGTGGGAAGGGCACTTGGAAAGAATGCATGTTGGAGGTATATGTAAGACAGGAAGTTTAAAAGCAGCACATACAACATATAACATTACTGAAACATCACATTAATTAGTGCATGATGTATGTTAAATTTTGCAATCTGTGAAAAATCTGTAAAATAGCTAGGAAACTGTACACATCCAGTGAATATAACTTAGTAAGGTATTCAGGGCCTGTGGAGATGGCTCAGTGAATAAGTGCTTGCTGTGAGAGCATGGGGACTTCAATTCAGATCCCCCATAACTACCAAGCACTGGTCCCTGTGGTGTATGCCTATCACCCCAGTGCTGAGGGTGGAAGGCAAGCGACAGGCAGATCTCTGGGGCTATTGACTAAGCAGTAGCAGAAACAGGGAACACCTGGTTGAGTGAGAGACCTTGTTAAAAATATAAAATGGAGAATGATAGCGGAAGACACTCAACATCAACCTTTGGCCTCCACATACGCATGTACAGGTGAGTGCACCTTCACACACTGGTACCCAAACACATACAAGCACACAGTCATATGCAAAAATATTCAGTACTGTTTATATTTTATGTAATAATATTCACTAGTTTTATAATAAGAAAAGTCAATTAAGGCATATTCAGAGAGAAAACTGATTTATTTCACTATTGAGAAATTAAGTGGAATGTAACTAAAATTATGTGTGGGATGCAAACTTTTAGCAAAGTCTTAGATCCAAAGAAATCCACAAAACTTGACCTAATAAAATACATTTTGTCTAAGGAATATGCACTGTACATACTCTGCTCAAACCTAATTGAAACATCATTTACATCATTTACTAACTGATGGTGTCTGTGGGTCAGGAACATGAGAGAAATACAGCTGCCTAGTTCTGGCCAGGATCTCACGTGAGCTTATGAGAGAGCTGTGAGCCTGGATCATAATCTCATTTCAAAGTTTATTCCAGTACACATCTGCTTCTAGGCTTGCTTACGTGATGGTCAGAAAGCTCAAGTTCCTCATGTACTGTTGGCTATAGGTTTCCATTTCTCACCACGAGGGTGGTGTGTAGTGGTGGCAAGCTGACTTCTTCCTATGCAAATCATCCTAAATTGGGCATACGTGTGTGGCAGCTGGAGCCGAATTAAAACTTAATCTTGAAAATGTTATAACACAAGTTCTGTCTCTTGCGATTGCTCACAATTTACTATAGAGCACACCTAATTATCAAAAGGAGTTATACAATATATTAAGCTACAATAGAAAGGGAAGGTGTCCACAAAGTTGTGAAGGGCAGGAGATAGACCCTCAGGTGTCATCCTGGAAACTGAGACATATCCAGCTTACTCAGCCTCCTAGCACCTAATAATACAATCTTCTCAAAACAGAATATATACTGATAGATTTTTTTGGCTATTATCCCCTCCTGGGTGACATGAGTGTAAGAGATTTATTTCTCATTAATGTCTAAAATAATATCTGGCTTAAAATAAGTGCTCAATAAATACCTTTTGGATGACTGAAAAAGAGAAGGATAAATATGACTAAACAGTACATTTTAAGAGGTTAGTTACATGAGAGAATTGAAAATGTTCTATATAGTGAGTTCACATTTTTATCATTTTAATCAATTATTTCACTCAAGAGCTTACATTTCGATGAAAATTTTAATCTCTGATCATTTAGCTTAGAGCCCTTTATTCTCTTGCGTCAACAAAAGAGAAGACATGTAGAAATGTGTGAAGCTACAACCTTTGCCCGAAGTAGAAAAAGTAATAGAATAAGACAGTATGTGCCACAATGGAAAGATGTGAACAGACATACACAGTCATGCAGAGTTTCATTATATATAAAATATTTTGAAAATTCCATATTGCATTTGTGAGAGCCAATCCAAAAACTATTTTTTATTTTTTTATTTTTATTTTATTTATTTATTTTTTGTTTTTTTTGAAGCAGATCTCCCTGTAGCCCCAGCTGTCCTGGAACTCACTATGTAGACCAGGCTGGCCTTGAACTCACAGAGATCCACTTGCCTCTGCCTCCCAAGTGCTGGGACTACAGGCGTGCTCCACTACCCCCAGCAGAAGCTATTTTTTAAATGGAAGAAGAAAACCAAATGAATGTTTATTGGACCATGGATTTTTACCCAAAGAGCAATTAGATTTCTTAATATCACTAAGCACATTACAGTGTTGAAAAGATATGTTGGTGAGTACTGTAACTTAAATTATGGTAAAAACTCTCAACAGTCAGCATTATTAAAAAGTGCTGAAAATTCAAAATCTAAGTAGTTGACTGCACAGCTGGCCAAGTGGAAGACTATAATAAGGGGCTAAATAAAGAAGACTCAGTACTAAGACTTTAACTCTTCAAAGAATAGACTGATTTTATTCTAAATAAATTGGCACCTATTTGGAAGAAGGTTGTTGAACATAGGTGTGAAAGACAGTGGAGATGAGTGGCCTAAATCCATTCTTTAGCTCACCATCTATTTTGTTCTGCTTCTAAAACAGGAAAGATAACATTCTAACTGGTATCAAGTATTATTTGGTGAAAGGTGGTTGATTTATGCACTTTTTTATTCTTTTCTTATACATGTTTAGAGGAACTTTCTAGTGCATATTTTAATCATTAAAATCTCAAGTGCTGTTCCTGGTATTTTTCTTCCAGTTTTAGTTTCTTTAGTTCCTTATCTATGGCCCTCTTTATTTCCACATACCCAACCTCATCTGAGAACTATCAAAGCCAACCTTAAACAAATGTTTGCTATCTGCAGGCATCACCTGACCTCCCCACCTTCTGTTGCTGACTCCATACCTCTGTACAGGTTTAGAGGAACTTTGTACTGATTCTGCTTCTACCAGGACATGTGCTATAAAAAGGAAAGATTAATAGTTATTCCATCTTTACTTCATACTTTTTATTTTAATCCATTCCACTTATTAAAAACAAATTATGCTGTCCCCCAGGGAAATAGCGTCAACTCATTTCTACTTGCAGTTTGAAAGAAGTAGACATTATAAACTTGAGTTAAACTATTTTCTCATTGATTTATACTTTTAGATAGATCTTCAAACTAGGTTGCTCTCGGTAAAGTACATTTGTCAACTTCTAGGCTTTGCTTTACTACTAAACTTAACACATTAATTTGTTTAGCTAGTCAACAAAGTATTGATCTTTCACAAATAGCACTGCACTTTATGCTGCAGATATAAATTTTAAGCACCCACAAACATGCATGTACACAGACATTCTTTAAGGATAATACCTTTAGTGAAAGAGGGGTAAAATACCTACAGGAAAGAATATGACTTACAAGAGAGAGTTTGAAAGAAAAACCTAAAACCAAATCAATGAAGAAATGATATGCTGTAGATCATAGAAGATTGACGCAGAAGAGGTGATTTAACTTTGTATCCAACATCAGCCCATCCAACAATCAGCAAATATTGATTAAGTGGTTTTAAGTCTTGCTATATAGCAGTATCTTCATTCTTGGGTGACATTCTCTTCAATAGATGGGACAGACACTACTAATTACAAATATGGACACAGTGCAGCTTCAACCAAGTAAGATCCATAGAGATAAATCACAGTGTCATAAAACTAGGGAAAATACCTGCTACTGGAGATAAGTTTTCTAAGAATAAATGAAATATTGTCATGAAATAATAAGAAATAAGCACAAGAGGAAGGAAGAGAAAGTAGGCTTAAGTAGACATGGAACATGTCAAGGGCTCAGCAGTAAAGGCTGAGGTATGTTTACATGCATATGGTAGAGCATAGAAAATAGTAAATTAAGATATTATCAAGTCTTCCTAAATATTTTTGTTAAAAACTTGAGGTTTTTAAAGCAAGTACTAACCAAATTAGACTTTCTTTGTGAACTGATTCTCTTGATCAAGATAGGACAGAACAGAAGAAAGGAGTAAGCTGGTTGATCAGCCCTGCAATTGCTCAGATAGGAAACTGTGGCTATTTGGTGTAGGGAGGAGAATATGGAGAAAGGCAAAGGGGGACATTCTAGAGACTTCCATGTAGTAAGCTTATGAGAATTGCTGATGCCTATGAACTATGGGTGGAATGAGTGTCAAGAGTGATTATTAGCCGGGGTGGTGGCGCACGCCTTTAATCCCAGCACTTGGGAGGCAGAGGCAGGCATATCTCCGTGAGTTCAAGGCCAGCCTGGTCT
The DNA here is from genome assembly GCF_000622305.1 of Nannospalax galili. Classification (NCBI taxonomy): domain Eukaryota; kingdom Metazoa; phylum Chordata; class Mammalia; order Rodentia; family Spalacidae; genus Nannospalax; species Nannospalax galili. Next base: position 6,273,440 of record NW_008335436.1, on the reverse strand, counting down.
ATATAGTGAGATCCAGGCCAGCTGGGGCTACAGGGGGACCCTGTCTCAAGAAAAGAACCCCCAAAAAGTTTTTTCCCAGATTTCTAGGATTCTGTCTTGATAGAGAGACAGTGCACTAATATTACACACTACTTATAGAGAGGCAGATTTGCTAAGAGAGAATAGCAGCTTTATTTTTGGATATGTAAAGTAAAAAATGACCATTTCTGAATCATAAACCATTTTTGTGACCTGGAATGAAGTATTTGGAATCAATAGATGACTGGTAATGGCTTAGAATAGAGTAAATGAGGTATCCATTTTTCTATCAAATAGGGGCTTACCAGGAATACCAATTATTTTTTATTGCTATGACAAAATACCCAAAAAGTAACATAAGAAAGAGTTTATTTTGTTTTACAATTTCAAGGTGAAGTCCATCACTGAGAAGGCATGGTGTCAGGAGTTACAGACAGGTGGTCACATTGAGTCCGAAGTCAGGAAGCAGAGAGCTGTGTGATAACGCTCAGCTGCTTTTCAACTTTTTTGCATTCTGTTCTGTCTGAACCCAACCCATGGGATAGTACTGTCCTCCCTAATAGTTCTACCAATTTAACTCAGGATGTCTCTGAAAACATGCCCACAGACATGCTCAGAAGGGGGTCTCCTAAGTGATTCCAAATCTAGTCTGTTGGAAATGGAAACTGCCATCCCAGTAAGGAAGAGTTGTAGAGTGGTGTGAGACACCACTAACCTTGGGGTGAATTCTAAATTGCTGAACATTTGAAGTGTTAGACTACAGTGGTTTCTCCATAAATGTTATTATTGTGTTTAATAAGCCTTTATCATATTTTAAACCTTTTCCACTAACACTTAGCAAAATAAAATGCAGAAACTATTATAAAGATATTTGCTTTGTAAACTTTCGTTTTTAAAGAACAGACAAAAAATGTCTATGAAGTCCTTGAGATACTCATGTGATATATTTTGATTCTTTTTCCCTTTTCCAACTCCTCTTTCGTACCTCTATGCTCACCCACTTTTCTGTTTTTATTTTTCCCTTTAGTTCATTAGTTCAATTTGGTAAACATTTTCTAGAGTGATAAATAGTAATATAATACTACTGACACCAACAATCTTTTCTCAATTGGACATGAGTTCTAATGAATAACCGAATGGTCTTCTACTTGTTGGAAGAATTTATCTGGCATTGATTTATAGGAACACCTTATGATCTCATAGCTCCAATAATATCTGCTGTGTTTTCATTATAATTATTATTGCACATGAGAGATCACTTGGCATTTGCGATATTAAAAACTTACTTTATAGAAGTTTATGTGAGTTGACATTAAGGAGTCTTTCAATATATGCAAAAGACTCTGAATTGTGAAAGGAAAAGGCCAATACCTTGTTAAACATCTTATCAAGTCCCAACTGCCTGCTACACGAGTTTCCTAGATCACTCATCATAAAAAGCCTGTAATCTTGGCACTAAGCAGAGCTAACAAATGGCTAGAGTCATAAGATGTTTTTTCACAATCACCTGGCTAATAATTAGGAGGTGATGCATTCACAGCCAGGTGTCTAACCTGCTTTCAGCATTTGACTTAATTGTTGTGTGATAATCTTTATCTCAAGAATAATTTGAGCTATCTTTAGTAGAGATAACTGTAATTTAGACAAGAGAAAATGTCTTCCATTTCACAGAAGATCTTCTAGTGGCAATTGGGTATTGTCAGATGTTCTTCAGGGGGATGAAAATGTTTTCTGCTGGAGACACATGGCATGCACATCCCTAGACTTCACAGTGAGGGGGGCAGAAATTAGGAAGGTTGCAAATGGTATTTTTAGAAGTGCACTTGTGACAGATCAGATTCCTGAAGACTAGAAAGTGGTTGTCATAACACACTTACCAGAAAAGCATTAAGTGATGACAAGTACGGGAACAGAAAATTGGTTAGCTTAACTTAAATTACGGAGGAAGCTGTATTAGAAAATGAACTACAAAGAATAAATGCTTACACAGACGTGCCACATCCAAAACATAAATAAAATCGCTTCAGTTACTTAATTGGTTAGCGTTTTGAGGCACTGGGACATACACTGACATTTATTTTCCTATTAGTTTCCCACCTAAGCAATGCATTGGTAATTTCTAATACAGCAAGTATAGTAATGGGTCAAAGTAAATGAAGATATTTGGATACCAGAGCTGATCTTCAAATTAAATACATTAGTGTGCTTCTGCTTGGTTATGCCATAAAGAGTTGGTTATTTCGCTATTTAAAAGACAGGTGCTAGATGTACAAGCTAGCTATTGCTGAGTAATCAAGTTCCCAAAACCATTATCCCAATGCAAAACCATCTGAATTCTCTGAGTCTGCTAATATAGGCTCTCGTTGGCCAGGGGGCTCTGCTTCACAATGAGTGTCTGGTTGAAATAAACTGTAGCAGTTTCATTCTGCTTGACTCTGGAGTCCAGGATGTGCAAGGTAGTGTCACACAGGTAAGATGGCATATAATAGTTGTCAACTTAACTGAGCCAACAAGGTCCCAGATGCTTGGTTAGCTGTGATTTGGGGTGTTTCTGTTGAGGAATTTTTTTATGAGATTGACATTTGAAAAGGTTGACTAATTAAAGCACTTTGCCCTTCCTAAGAAATGTGGGTCTCATCTAATCATTTCAAAGTCTGACTAAAACAGAAAGGCTGACCCAAACTTACAGAAGAGCAGACACTTCATGCCCAGTTGCCCTGAGTTGACGTAGGTGGCTTTCTTCTTTTATGCTCAAATTGTTAACATTTGTTTTTCTTGTAGACTGTATCATACAGCATCCTGGGAATCCAGCTTGTTGAGTATGAATCTTAGAGCTTCTCACCTTCTATGATTACATGAATAAATTCCTTGAAATTCACCTATCTTCTCTGTTTGGATCTCTCCTTTTCTCATTCTGTCTCTGTCTCTGTAGCTCTGTCTCTCACATTCCCTGTGTCTCTCTGCCTCTTTCTCTGTCTCTCTGTCTCTCTCTGTCTCTGTCTCTCTCTCTCTCACATACATTTTCATTAAATTTCTTTGGAAAATACAGGAAAATTCCTTTTCAATGTGATGGCAGGAAGATAAGAATATAGAAAAGGTACACATATTTTATATACATTTTCCATTTTAATTGAATTTCTTCGATTTAACAAAGTATATCTTAATCATATTCAGACCCACCTCCTCTGTCACCACCCCCTCATATCCCCCACACCAGATTTTATGCATTCTGTTATATATGTTAAGGTCTATCAAGCCAAGTTTGTGTCCCAAAGATGTCCCTCGGTGTGAGCTGAGCTCATCCGCTGGAGCCTGGTAAGCCTATCTACTGTCACTCTATTAGAGAAGATCAACTCTCCCTCTCCCAGCAGTGAGAGCTGCCAATAGCTCCTTGGCTAAGGTTAGGGCTTCTTACCCATTTCCCCAATTATGTGATGGGTTTTTGTCTGGTTTGGGTTTGTATGAGTCTTGTGCATGCTATCACATTTGTTGTAAATTTATATGAGCAAGTTCCCAGAAGCCTGGAAAACTCTGTTTCTTTCTGGTCATCTACCACCCCTGGCTCTAACAGTCTGTTTGCTCTCTCTTCCATAATGGTCCTTGAGCCATGGGGAGTGAGGGTTTATATAGGAGTCTTATCCAGGGATATGCACTCTGCAGTATCTTATTCTCTACATTTTGCCCAGTTGTGACTTTCTATGTGAATTACCATCTGTTGTAGGAAGATGTTTCACTGGTAAGAGTTGAGAGATCTATTAGTATTCTTTTTACCCCCTGTTCTGCTATGTTCCATGAGTCTTAAGTGTAGGGGTTATATTTTAGATGTGTCACTTAGGGTTGGGCATCTCACAGACACTTTTTCTCTACATTTGACCAGTTGTGGAACTCTGTAAAACCTGTATCTATTTACAAAAGAAGTTTCTTTGATCAGTGGTTAGAGGTATACTTGTCTGTAATTATCAGAATATATATTTAGCATACAGTAAGAAATTACCCTTGTCTATGAAAGTGACAGATGTAAGTTTTTCTCTAGGCTCTATGACCTCTCCAGCCATGTATATTTGGTGATATTTACAGTACCACCTGTGAGGTCCATCCCACTGAGTGGCCTTTAAGTCCAAATACATAACTGTTGATTACCCCCAAGATAAAAATGCTACTATTGTACCAATAAAGATGGTTTACTGTACTGGTCATTGTTGTGGTTATTAGACTTTAGGGCTGAGTTGGACCTTGATTAATTTTTTTTTCCTTTAGCAGTTTGTATAGTATACTGTGATACTATGCAAGCTAGTCTTCAAGGAGGAAGCTTCCAGGTCAGTTCTAGCTCCAGTGCTCCTGTATCCAAAGTATGGCCTGTCTAGCAATAAGGTTTTATCTTCAAGTTCTGGGAGACAATCAAAGGCTGTGGCAATAGACTGTTATTTTGGGAGTCTTTTGAATTATCTTGGCCAACAACTGAAAGGGAGGTTTTCCTGTCTAACACAGTGTTTCTTGTTATGTAACCAACACCATCTCTATTCTGTTACGCATCTCTATTCTGTTACCCATGGCAAGAAGGATGCCATGAGTATCCTGTTACCAAGGCAAAGGAGGTGATTTGATAGTATGTTTCAACTATAGCATCCAGGGCAAAAATTCTAATGTGATTTTCATGAGCTTTAAGTACTGTTCCTTTGTTAATCACGATAAATTATTTGGATTTTCTGTGAAATATGCTAGACCTCTGAAAAATTTAAGAATCAGACACATAGTTTTAAAGATCACATTGTAACTGTCATGTTATTTCAGGATGTAGAAGCTATTCTTAAAATTGAACTTGTAAACACACAATTGTAAAATTAAGAGAGTTTCTTTGCAGAAGTAGAGCATTTTATACACAAGTTTTTAGTATATATGCTTGATATTCCTCTGGACTCTGGCTATCAACGGTATGCTTTCAGATTCTAGTTAAAGTTGGAAAATGAAATTCTGAATCGACCTTCACTCACTTTGGAAACCATGAAATAAACATGAAGGAGGTGTTCCAATATAAAAGGCAGGGACAGTGAGAGAGGAAGAAAATAAAAAGAATCCAAAATTATGTTTATTCCTACAATCTTATAAAATGAGAAAGAATATTGTAGGACTAAACATAATAACACAAACATTCTTTAGAAGAGTAGTAACTGCAGATGTTTTATGCAGAAATATGAATTCAACATAATACATGGATTATAAATCAAACAACATTTCTGGAAAATAATATAACAAAAATGAGATGGAGAGGAGAAAATTGACTGTATTGACCCAGGAATTCCAGTATGCGTCTACTAATGTTTCCTTTCAGAAATGACAGACAGGAAGTCATCTTTATAAAAGTAACACAGCAGAACTGTGATCGCCTCAGAGTTCTCACAACTAAGGAATTAGAATTATAACAAAATTTTAAGATAAAAATTACTAAAAGTGCTCTTTTTAAGGTTGTGCAGGTTGGGAAAGGGTGGCAAATTTTTGAAATCTTATATTCAGACATGACTCTCTAAAAGAGACAATATTATGTTATAAGCAATGCAAATATTAATTTGATTGAAGTTTACATGAAAGAAAAGATGGTCAAAAGACGGGCTGAGGAGATCACTCGGTGGGGAAAGTGCTCACCACACAAGCATTAGGCTGAGTTGAGATCTCCAGGTCCCATCCACATAAAGTCAGGTATTGCTGCCTGCATCTGTATCCCTAGGGCTGGAGTAGTGGAGACAAACAGAGCCCTACAGCTAACTGGCTACCCAGGCTGGCCAGTCAGTGAACACTGGGTTCTCTCAGAGACCTTGTCTTAAAAGATTAGGCTGGGAATGACAGGATACTTGACATGGTCTTGATCCTCCAGACAAACTTGCTAACGCTAACACGCATGCATGCACATGCACAGGCATACCCTCACATACACAAAGACTCAAGAAAAGGAAGCATATTATATAAAATATGTGGTTTCTTATTTCTAAATATGACAGTTTTCCCACAATAAAGCAGGTATAAGAACAGGTGTGAGAAGCAGGTGAGGTGCAGAAAAGCAAAGCCCTATGAGCTTGGGGAGGTCACCATTCTGTAAATGCAGGTGGATGGCAGTCGAGAGCTCTCAATGGGGGAGAGGGGTGAGCAGGTGTGTTCACTTGTGAAACATGTTTGATTATGATAATTTCACCAATTTTGCAATCTTGAAGAATGTTCTTGGTGTCTAATCATGGGTCACGGAGAAAATGTGTGCTTGCTCACAATGATGAATCTGCTAATGGATCATGAAATTCAGCTCCGTACAGATGGAACAGGTGAGAGCTTACACTATGTAATTTCACACAAAAATAGATACTACCTATACAAACTGCATTACTTCATTTTGGTAATCCATTTAATATGTTAATAGGACAGACATATTCATTTCTTCTCACGGCTCCAGTTATTTCTCCCGAACCTTAACATCTACAAGAAGCAGTGCATTGTTGTCCATTTACCTTCAAGAATAAAAGACTATTAAAATTCCTTTCAATCGCTTTCCTAAAGTCATTTCTACAGTAAGTTTTCCAAACCTATGCCATACCAGATTTCTGAGCTGTTTAATCTGTGAGATAATAAACAGATTGTTTAATGCCACTAAGTTGTGATAAGTTTTTGCAGCAATGGAAAGCCAGTTCACAGTCTGAATCAATGTTAATTCTTATGGCAGTTTTATTTCTGAGAAAAAGTCTCAATATTTTTCTAGTCACATACAGAAATAGTAATTAAATGTAATTTGGTGGTATTTTAGTTATCTTTAATAAAGACGTATATGGACTGTACAAATTTGTCTCTTTTTCCAAAGCAATTCAGTGTTCTAATGGAAAGCACACTAGAATCCCAATTGAAACAGCTGACTTCAGGCCAGATGCCACTCTTGTGACACTGACAAAATCTCATGTTGTCCCCACATATTCCTTATGTCTTATCTTTAATATGGTAGACATACTGCATCTGTGCACGCCTTTAATCCCAGCACTTGGAAGGCAGAGGCAGGAGGATCTCTGTGAGTTAAAGGCCAGCCTGGTCTACATAGCAAGTTCCAGGCCAGCTGGGGCTACAGGGAGACCCTTTCTCAAAAATAAAAACCAAAAAAATGAAGTAATGTAAGTGTAATTTATCATTATTATTAGACTTCTGCTGCGGTGATATCAATGTAGTAGTAATACAATATCAATATTTGTACTTTCTTCATTGATTAAAATGAGTTTTCATAGATCCAAATGACGAAGCTTTGGAATTAGATATACCGTTCTCTTCCAGAAAATGATTTTTTATATATTATTTATAAAAATTATTATGGTGCCAGATAGATCAGCAGTTAAAAGTGCTTGTCACACAAGGCTGATGACCTGAAGTCAGTTTTAGAATCCCATGGAAGAAGAAGCAAAACAACTTCTGAAAATTGTCCTCTGATCTCTGCAAGAGCACTGTGGTACATGCGCATACACAAAAATACACAGACACAGACACACACACACACACACTACACACTAATTAAAGTACTAATAAAACATATAAGATTTTTAAATGGTTGTGTCTCATGAAAGAGTTAAAACATATTTAGAACTCGCTATAAAAATGATAGTATAGGGTTACCATAAATGCAAATGTCTTGACTCATTACAAACCACTGTGTAATTTAAACACATTTTAAAAGTAAAGCCACTCAAGCAGCAAATTCAAAGTGAAAAAGCCCCATATATCATATATGTGACATTATTAATTATTCAGCAGCTTCAGGATTTGTTAAAATAGTCTGTTATCATAATTGTACATGGAGATTGTTGAGCTCTATGAACTCACAAGGAAAAGATGAAGGCATTAAAAAGCTCGTTAGTATAAATAGCATAGTGAACTAAGCAGACATTGCTGTAGGCAGTACACTTATTGGTCAATAATTCCTTGTTAGCTGTCTATGCTCCTCCTGCTTTATTTTAGAACTTTGTTTCTTTTCCTTTGATCCAGTAATTTTCTTTTTATATCCTGGACCCTTTTCTTATTTTCTGAATGCAAAGTCACCTAGTAACAATACAACCTCATCCATCTATATACTTAGGGGTTAAATTTTGTATATTAACAATAAAATTCCTTATACTAATACAAATACAACAATGATGCCTAACAATGGCTTAGTTTTTGAAGGATGTATCTAAAGAATAAAATAGGTTGACTCTTCTAATTATTGTATTATGGTGCTAAGAAATGCATAATGATCGCCTGCATCTTAATGGAAAAACAGTTAGGTGACCTGCTCTAGGATTAGAGAACTGTTGTGTCTAGAAGGTTGATTGAACCTAGTGCCCGTAACTCTAACATTAAAGTACTTTTAGCACTATTCTTTCTGTCTTAAACCTGTGTGGTGGAGGGAGAGAGATCGATAATTTGCATTTATTATATACATATGATATAGTTTTTATTCAGAAAATATTGGCCTGTACACTCCGTGCTGGTGTCATTAATGGAAAGATCCATAATCAGTTTAGTGAAGGTATCATAAAAAGAAACTTCACTAACAACTAGAGGAAATAGGCTTTGCCTATGTGATAAAGACAACATTTGGAAGCGATTGTAGCATTTATTCACATCTCAGAATCACTACTCTAATACTGAGACACAGAAATAGCAATGGAAAGATAAATTAACAGGCCTGGGTTATAAAACCTTTTGTGTGTTCCTGAAAGAATATACACTTTGGTGTTGAATGCACAAATATCATTTAGGTTATGTTGGTTAATCCTGCCAATCACATCTTCATTATTTGTTTTCTACCCAGAAAATTCTTTCAGTCAGCAAGAGTTTTGTAATCTTCAATACTTGTAGGAATTTTTAGTATATATATTCATATAATATATAATATAATAATATATATTATACAATTATATATATATATCCTGATGGTAATTCCAGTCCTTCATCACCGTAAAATGTCATTATCTTCAGAGGATTCATTCTTCTGAAGTTTACTTTTTATGATTATAATATAAATTTACCAACTTTCACTTTATTAATGATCACATGCATGTCATTTCCCATACAGTACAGAAAAAAATGTGCATTTTTACATTGAGTGCACTGTATACTGCAAGATTAACTTCTTAGTTTCTATTTCATAGGTTTAACTTTTACCTGGAGTACTTAGGAGATTCATATTTAAAAGAGTTACAGATGTTAGGATTTAAATCTCCTATATTTTTATTTGCTTTCTATTTATATGA
>NW_008335436.1:6256542-6264058 GCF_000622305.1 Nannospalax galili | reverse complement strand
TTAGAAAAATTACAATTAATTTTTGTTATAGGCATTATATATATTTTTATTACTATTTTAGTGATTAGTGTGTGTGTGTGTGTGTGTGTGTGTGTGTGTGTGTGTGTGGTATGTGCTCCTGTGTGTACGGAAGCAAGAGAGGGATGTGTATGTCCTACTCTGTCTCTGCCTTATTCCATTAAGAGAGGGTCTCAGCTGTTAAGAAAAATGAATTACAAAATTCACAAGTAAATGAACAGAGCTGGAAGCAATCATTCTCAGTGATGTAACCCAAACCCAGAAAGACAAACATCATTTTTCCTCTCATTTGTGGATGTTAGCTTTAGATCTCTAGAAATGAGTGCTTTCATTTGGACTACCCAGAGATCAAGAAATTAGTAAGTGGTCAGTGGACCGTGAATGCTGCTGGAAGCCATACCTTTCTGAGCTGTACCCCTAGGGCTTTACTTATCATTGCACTATGTGAGAATTCCACAGGAGATATGGTCTGGTTGTGAACGTCTGCCTGGTGTCTTGGGATCCTTTTAGAGACTTGCTGGAAGCTACCATGACTCCATAATGTAGTTTAGAAACTGAACACAACATGAATGCTCAGATTTATCATAGACATTGTGACCAGGCATGATTAAACCATGGGTGTAGTGATGAAATGTTCTGCTAAATTTTAGTTTGGATATATAATGTCTCCGAAGGTTCATATATTGAAGGCATTGCAGGCTTAGTACTGAGCTGGCAGAATTATTAAGAGGTAATTGAATAATGGAAGCAGTAACCTCATGAATTGATTAACCATTTGTGTCCATGACTGAATAAGTGGAATTTGAAAGGCTGTATCTAGTTTGAGAATGTTTGTCATTGGAGGCATGCCCTGAAAGGAGATAACTTGTCCCAGGCTCTTTCCTCTCATTCTCTCTGCCTCCTACAAAGCAAGAGGTGGGATACTTTTCTCTACAATGTTTCTTATCGAGATGTTGTTCATTGTTGTGGGATCAGGGGCAATGGATCCAAGTGACCAAGGACTAAACCTCTAAAAGTGTGGTCCAAGAAAACACTTCCTCCTTTTAGTTGATTTCTTTCAGGGATTTTGTCATGGTGACAGGAAGCTGACTAATCCAGTCTTACACAGGGAAATTAATTCAAAGGTGGTTCTGGGCCACAAGAATTTGGGGAGAGTCATCATGAGCCCTGTCCTGAAACAACTCTGACCTGCAGATGCTATAGACCGTGATAGAAGGGGGAGCCTTGGGGAAGTCTAGATGCTGTCCGGTTATACCTGTGCAAAGCAGCTAGTCCCCGCTCAATCCCCACTAGTGTCTTTATCATCATCCCACTGAGCCACACTTCTGCATTCTGTTTCTTCAGTGTTTCCCTGGTTAAGCTGCAGGCCTTCCAAATCCCTTGTTTCCTTTTGTTTCCAGATCTTTCTGATAACCTGACAAAAAGCATGCCATAGCCTAAATATTAGAAATTTATCCTTTGCATGGAAATCAGTAAGATTTCCGTGAAGTTTTATGTCATGGAGATGAGGCAGACCAATTCTTTGCTACCATGTAAGGACAAGCTTTAGTCCAGTTCTTAACAGAACCGTCATTTCCACCTGATGCTGGCACCTTTGTCTTTTGAACATTTTCCTGAAGCACTCTACATATGCCATTCCAAGTTTTCGTTATATGATTCTTCCAAGCTCTGTTTACTACTGCCTGTTACCCAACAACAAAGCAACTCTAACATTTTCAAGTATTTGTTTTAGCAACAGCTGTATCTTTTAATATCAATTTATCTTAATTTCTGTTCCTGATACAAAATATGACCTACTGAGCAAATTATATATTTTAGAAGAGATTTCATTATATATATTATGGTTCAGAGATTTGGTCCAAGGTCAAGGGGCTATATTTGGTAAAGGCTTCTTGCTGGAAGAGTTCTTAGGAAGCACAGGGTATGTCACATGGCAAGATAGGGACCATGTACGTATGTGTATACACCCTCTGTTTTTGATCTGCTCCTTAGGAGGCCAACGGCATTCAATCATGGAGGTTTTGCACTTATGATTTTATCTCATCCTAATCACCTCCCAAAGGTCTGACCTCTGAACACTATAGAGAGATTAAACCTCCACTTTCACAGGGTAGATTAAACTTCTCACATGAACCATCAGATGACAAACTTAAGCCATATCCAGACCACAGCAAGTATATCATCTGTTTGTCTTTTTGAAGGGATCAAAGTCCCATTCTGGCCATTGACCAATGTCTAATTAGCCAATTGGCATTTTAATCCTAGTTTTCTACTTATTTCTTACAATAAGACCATTTTTTAGTCATATATATTAGGTAAAAGTGAAAATAATTTTGAACTTATTCTTAAAAATAATAATTTCCTCTCACTTTCCACGGAATAGATCCAGGAATAAGGAAATAGCAGAGACAAAAGAATATTTAGTCTCAGATATTCAGATTACAATAGTACTAAACACTAAAATAAACCAAAGCTACCTCAGTAGCAACTAGTTTTAGAAGTGAGACGGGAAAATTCAATGAGCCTGGAAATGTTTGTTATATCAAAAAAATGAAAGTATACAAGGCGAGGTGGTACATGTCTTTAATCTGAGCACTCAAGAGTCCGATGCAAGTGGATCTCTGTGAGTTTGAGGCCAGCCTGTTCTGTGCAGTGTGTTACAGGTCAACCAAGGCTACACAGTGAGACTGTCTGAAAAGAAAATAGAGAGAGGGAGAAGAGAGAGAAAGTAAAATACTACTCGGATACTGATGGTATATCTGAATATCACAAGAACCTGGACATCTTGCGTACAAACAACATTTAAGCAATTTGAGTAAGATATAGAAAATTGATAGCACTATCCAAATGCTTGGTGAATCCTATCATAACTAAAGACAGAAAACTGTGTGATTGTTAGTCTGGATGGATAACATAATTGGATGAAGAGATACTGCTTTGGTTTGAAAATGAAATGACCCACATAGCCATATGTGTTTGAACAACTGATCCCCAGTCCATGGCACTGTTTGGGAAGATTGTGGAATCTTTAGGAAGCAGAGTCTTGATGGAGAAGGGTTTTTCTTGCTAGGACTGGGCTTTGAGATTTTATTGCTTGGCCTCATTTTCTCACTCACTGCTTTCTGTGTACAGATGACGTTGACGGGTCTGCTTTCTGACTGTCCAAGCTCTTTTAAGTCTATACCAAATGGCTATGTGTGTTGGATGCCAATTTTTGCCCCGCTGAGTTTTGGTTTTCCATTGGTTTGATCATTCCTTGTTGTTCATCAATTGATTCCTTTGGGGATAGGGATGTAGACTGTCTTCTGGTACTGCATGTCTGCAATATGTAACTTTGCTTTGATTTTATTAGTGCTCACAGCTAAGAATTTGCATAGATTCTCAGGAAAGATTTTGGACTTGGACTTTAGAGCAATATAGAAACTGTTCAAAGTTTTAGGAAGAAATGGATGTATTTTCAGTTGCATACAGCGTTTTTATATGAGGTTAGGCAGAATTATGAATTTTTAATTTTTTGTTTGTTTTTTTTAATATATATTATGAATTTTTAATTTTTTGTTTGTTTTTTTAATATATATATTTTTTAAATGTGTATTTTATACAGAACATCCCAAACAATCTTATTCACCTTTACAACCTCATCCCAAATGGCACTCTCCCATAGCAGCCCCCTGCCAGTGGAGCCCATATATTCTGTAATCCCTGTTTCTGTCTACTGTGTTGTCAGTACCCCCAGCTCTTCCTCAGTGCATGACCATCTGATGAGTCTAGTCAGCCTATCTAGAGTCTCTAGTTTTTTTGGAAGATCAGCTCTTCCTCATCTCGCAGAAATCAGTTGCAAACATTCCTTTAGATAATTGAGGTATGCTGTTCAGTTTTCCCGTACTATGCTGGGTTACTGTCTAGGAGTCTATTGGGCCACCCTGGCCAACAAATCAAAGGAAGGTATCTCCTGTCTGGCATTGTTTCTTGTTACATCACCTTTAGCTATACAGATGGACTCTTGAAGAAATATACTGATTACTTTAATTTTGCTTATACTTTTCTTTTGGGTGTTTAAGAGCATACAGTTGGCCCAAATGAACCAGTTTATTTTTACTCTTAAGGTTGTTTGAGGATGTGTTACTCAGGTGTCATATGGGCTTGGGAGGAGCCCCTGGCTACTTTCTTTTACCAGTTCCATCTATTTGGAGATAAGTCAAAGGTCCTGCTCAACCGTGGCTGGCTTCACTTGGAAGCATGGAGGAAATGTTTCCTCTGTGTTGAACCCCCTCTTTGTAGATTGCAGACTGGGTCAAGTCCATCTGCTGGGGTCTCCATGGCCTCCCTGAACAAGAGGACAGTGACTCACCATAGTTATTGAACATTTTGAGAGATGTTCCATACTCCCCTGGAACTTAGTCAACCTTGGAGGGCAAGGAGCAAAAATTGTCCTTTAAGTCCCTCTGATCAAATTAGTATAGGCCTCAAACTATGGCTGTTGAATATCCAAGAAGCTTAGTCCCACCAGTCTGGCACTTTTAATTACCATGTGCTATGTAGATAATTTGGGCAAAACCCAAATATTCTCAGATAAACCTTGATTAGACATATATTATGCTCCATGAACTAGTTGTATGTATAATTTGTCAGTAGGTTGTTGGACTAATATGGTTCCCTCTGGTTTTTTAAAAATTAGCTAGGCATTATTTATCTCCCTCACTGAATAACCCTTCCACCATGGTTTCCCCATTTAAATGGCTCTCATTTTTACCCCATTTTCCCCTTAATAATACCCTTTTCCTGCAGTCCCACTACTCTTGAACTCCTTCTTTCCCTTTATCCTCAAGTTTCCTTGTATAACCCTCTCATCCTCCTCCCATTTAAATTACCCTATTTTTATCCATATCTCTCTTAGTAACACCTGTTTTCGCTGTTCTTCTCTCTCAGGTTCTTTCTTTTTCTTTGCTGCCCTGGTTCCTTTTCATTATCATTGTTCCTGTAGTTATGTCTGGATACATACTCACTTATAATGATTTGGTGCTATGATCCTCATATGAGGAAGAACATACATCGTTTGTTTTTCTGAGTCTGTGTTGCTTCACTTAGCATAACAGTTTCTTAGTTCCATCCATTTACCTGAAAATTTCATGACTTCATCCTTTTTTTACTACTAAGTAAAACACCATCATATAAATGTACCAGATTTTCTTCATCCACTCTTCATTTGAGGGACACTTGGGTTGCTTCCATCTCTTAGCTATTGTGAAAAGAGCAGCAATAAACAGTGATACACAAATTGCTCTGCAATAGGATGAGTTCTTTGGGTATATGACAAGGAGTGGTATAACTGGGTCAAAAGGCAGGTTCATTCACTTTTTCATTTTTAAGGGGTCTGCATACTGTTTTCCATAGGGGCTGAACAAGCTTGCAGTCCCACCAGTAGTGGATGAGCTTTCCCCTTTCCCTGCACCATCTCCAACATTTGGTATTATTTGTTCTCTTGATCTTAGCCTGTCTGACTGGGGTAATATGAAATCTTAAACTGTTTGAAATAGTAATACAAAAAAGCCCAGGACCAGATGGATTTACAGCAGAGTTCTACCAGAAATTTAAGGACAATCTATATCCAACACTACTTAATTTTTTTCAAAAAGATAGAAATGGAGGAAGAACTTCCAAATTCCTTCTATGAAGCCACAGTAACTCTAATACCAAAGCCAGGTAAAGATACAACCAAAAAATAAAACTAAAGACCCATATCTTTAATGAACATGGATGCAAAAATTCTCAACAAAATACTTAAAAACCAAATACAGACACACATCAAAAAGACATCCACCATGATAACATCTGCTTTAGTCCAGAGATGCAGGGATGGTTCAATATACATAAGTCATTAAACATAAAAAATAATATAAATGGAGTGAAAGATAAGAACCACATGGTCATCTCAATAGATTCAGAGAAGGCCTTTGACAAAATTCAACATGAATTTATGTTCAAAGTCATAGAGGGAATTGTATTGGAGGGAACATACCTCAACATAATTAAAGTAATATATAACAAACCCACAGCCAACATCATTCTAAATGGAGAAAAGCTGGAAGCATTCCTATTAAAATCATGAACCAGACAAGGCTGTCCATTATCTCCACTCCTCTTTAATGCAGTGCTTGAAACTCTTGCAAGAGCAATAAGACAAGAGAAAAAAATTAATGGAGTAATAGTTGGAAAAGAAGCAAATTTTTCCTTTTTGGAGATGATATATCTAAGAGATCCTAAAAATTCCACCAGAAAATTGATAGAAATGGTTAACAGCTTCATTTAAGTGGCAGGTTACAAAATTAATTCACAAAGCCTATAGCCTTCTATATACCAATAACAAGCAATCAGAGAAAAAGTCCATAGAAACACTCCTTTTCACAATACCCTCAAAAAAAAAAATCTCAGAATAAACCTGACCAAAGATATTAAAGTCCTCTATAGTGAAATTTTTAAATCTTTAAAGAAAGAGATTGAGGAAGACACCAGAAGATGGACGGACCTCTGATGCTCACAGATTGGAAGAATTAATACAGTGAAAATGACAATCATACCAAAAGCCATTTATAGATTCAATACAATACCAATCAAAATCCCCATAATATTCTTCACAGAATTGGCAAAAAAAATCCTAAGATTCATATGGAAACAAAAAAGACCTCAGATAGCAAAAGCAATCCTGAACACTAAGAGAAATGCTAGGGGGATTACTATACCAGATTTTAAGCTATACTACAGAGCTATAGTCATTAAAACAACATGGTAGTCATACAAAAATAGACCTGTTGATCAATGGAACAAAATGGAAGAACCAAACCTGAGCACATGCAATTTCAGCCACCTGGTATTTGACAAAGGGAACAAGAACATTCACTGGAGGAAAGACAGCATGTTCAACCAATGGTATAGGCAAAATTGGATCTCCACCTGTAGAAGAATGAAACTAAACCCCTATCTTTCACCTTGCACAAAAGTCAACTCAAAATGGATCAAAGAGTTCAATGTGAAACCTAAAACTCTAAAATGTTAGAAGAAACATTGGCAATAACTTACAAGATATAAAACCCTGAAACTATTAGAAGAAAATATTAGCAGTAACTTACAAGATATAGGGGTGGGAAAGAATTTTCTAAATCAGACAGAAGTTGCTCAGGAATTAAGTTCAACACTCAACAACTGGGACCTCATTAAACTAAAAGGCTTCTTACAGCAAAAGAAACAACCAAGGAACTAAAAAGAAAAACTTCACCAGCAACAATCTGACAGAGGTTTAACATCCAGAATATATAAAGAACTCAAAAAAAAAAACCCCAAACAATCCCAAAACCAAAACCAAAACAAACAAACAAACAAAAAACAAAGAATCAAGAAAGGAAGTCACAGCATTATCACTTTCCCCAAATATTAATTTGTAAATATTGACTATTAAAGTATAACTGAAATGATGCTTGTTTGACATAAAATAAAAAAGGTA
>NW_008335436.1:6230537-6255660 GCF_000622305.1 Nannospalax galili | reverse complement strand
AAGGAAGGAGGAAAAATAAAATACAAAAACTAGATAAAATTTTCAGATTTTAACCCATACATCCAAAAAGAAAGAAAAATTTAAGCTAAACAAGCCCTGTCAAAACTACCAAAATTCTTATATAAAAACAATTTCTTGAATGACAGCAGTAAAGACAAAATAATAAAATCAGAGAAGTGATGTATAAAACAGAAAACAGTAAGACAGAAAACAAGACATCTAATTTCTCAGCATAAGAGATTGAAGGCAAAGAGAAATGAAATGACATCTGTAAAGGTTAATTGAAAAAAATTAAAAAAAAAGATGGGGTGGAGAGAAGGGCGACTTGGTCAAGTGCTTGTATGTAAGTATGAAGACCCAAATTTGAATCTTCAGCACCCACTTAAAATGTAAAAAGTCATGGGACATGTTGGTCATCCAGTCTGGCAGAATCTATGAGCTTCAGATTCAGTGAGAGACCTAAAAAGAAGATGAAAAGTGATTGTAGAAGACATGATATCAACCTCTGGCCTCCACATGTATTCACAGGCATGTGCACACACACACACACACACCAAGCCCACTTTCCTAGCGTTTTAAATGCATCAAAAATCTTGTATATATGAAGGAATATAAAAATATTTCAGATAAAAAGTAACCTTCACAAACTGACCAGTATCATAAAAACCTGTACAGAAAGTAAATAGGGTTGTAGAAAACAAGCCTGAAAATAATTCTACTTTGTAGAGTTTTGCATTTTATGTGAAGTGAAATGATGCTAATTTAAGATATATGAAAAGATAGGAAAGAACAGTATAATTCCTGAAATAATTACTGCAAAACTAATTGAAAGTTAATAAAGTTCTGTATAGTGGATAAGATGGAATTCTAAAAATAATCTGTTTTTAAAAGAAGCCGTGAAGGAGGAACACTATAAAAGGAATGATATTGACAAGTAGAAAATAAATAACAAGAATGTCTAATTAAACACAAGCCTATCAATAATGATGTTAAATATAGGTAGTTTAATGATCCAATTAAGACCCAGAAATTGTCAAATTAGATAAATAAGAAGGACCCAGTTGTGTACAGCTTACAAGATAGGAATTTAAAACATGAAAATACAGGAATGTTAAAATTAAAAACATAATAAAATTACTACGGTTATTTTCATATAAAATTAGGTAGGCATCTGGGCTTGGAGTATTACCAGGTATTATAATCACATAGTGAACAAACAATCAAAAAGCCCACCTTTCCCCAAACATGAAGCAATAGGAACACAGAAAGGAAGGGAGGGAGGAAGGAAGAAGCAAAGGAGTCCACAATTACCCGTGGAAAATAACTGTATAATTTTATTGTATTACTTCTATAACATCAAATTTCAATGTATATAAAAAATTAATTTCTTTTAACTGGTATATAAAACATAAAGTCATAATATTTATGAAGCACCGTGTGATGTTTTGGTACATGTGTGCATTGTGTAATGCTTAAATCAGAGAAGACATACCTGTTTGTTCAAACATTTGCTGTTGGTTTATGTTGAAAATATAGAAATATTTTCTTCTAACTTTTTGAAATAAACAGTACCTTATCATTAGCTATAGCAATCCTACTGCACAATGGTGCACAGCAGAACAGCTTTGTTTAATGTTCTTTTATTTTTAATACAAATTAGGTTTTTGAGAATTCCAATTAGTGCATTCTGATCATATTCACCCACTGCACTCAAATCCTGCCAGAACTATCGTAACCTTCTTTCCCACTCAACTTCATGTCCTTTTTTTTTTTTTTTAAAAAAGGCCAAGTCCAATTAGTATTGCACAAATATTCTTTGCTGTGGGACCAAACTCTGGAGCATATCTGACCTATCAGGGCTCACTGCCTTAAAGAAAACTGACTCTTCCTCTCCCAGCATCTAACAATTGTCAATAGTTCATAGGCCAGGATTGGAACTTTGTGCTGGTCTCCCTGCTTCATGCTAGAATTTATTCTGATTTTTATTTTTCTAGGTTTTGTGCATCTTGTCACAACCATTATGAGTTCATATGTGCAACTATCCTGTTCTGTGTAAGAAATATAATTTTCTTAGATTCTTTTACCATCTCTGGCAGCTCTTACAATCTTTCTGTCCACCCTATTATGATGATCCCAGAGGATCAGGAGGGGGGTGTGCATGTGATATAGATGTCCTATTTAGGACTGAGCATTCTGCAGTCTCTTATTTTCTGTGCCTTTTCTGTTACTCTCTGTCCAGTTACCTTAATTGCCATCTGCTGCAAGAAGAAGTTTCTTTGACGAAGATTGAGAGATGCATTAGTCTGTAAATATAGCAATAAGTCATTAGGAATTGGCTTAATATTATACCCATTTAGCAGAATAATAGTAGAAGATTCTCCCCTAGGATCTATTATCTATCTAACTACAGGTCCTCATCCCTGATAATGGTGCCAGATGTGGGTTTCGTCTTGTGGAGCTGGCCTGAAATCTGATCAGAATGTGTCGAGTGCGTCATTATGATAGTTTAAAAGGTTCACAGTTAGGTAAGATTGATGATTATTTTTCTCTTCTGGTAAGCAGGTGCAGCATCTTCCAACACTTTCAAAGCTAGCCAGTAGGGATTAGTCTTGGGCATCAATAGCAGTTTGATTTCTCCATGTTCTGTAACTCAAGTATGTGGTAACTTCAGCAACGGAGTTTTCCAATCAAGTTCTGGAGGGTAGCCAACTGGAATGGCAATATCCTGAAATGTTTGAAAGTCTATAGGTCCCCTTGATCAACAATTCAAAAAGCACTGCACTGGGCTTTTTGTTTGCTAGGCTATGGGGTCCACTGGAGCATTGCTTCTCACCACCACCACCATTTTAAGGTAATTCCATTTAAACTCTTTTTATATATGTATATGTGTATGCATATATTTTAGGAAGCTTCTAGAGTAGTAAGTTTCCATATGACTTTTCCAAAAGGCCTTTAGTGTTAGCTGCCCCTCCACATACTCACTCCTGTACCCTGCCCTTCCATCCCCAATCCCATTTAATCCTTCCTGTTTCAGTAGTCTCCTTTTCTACTATATATCGCTGCAGTCTAGTTACCCTAACCTGAAAGTCCCCCCTCTACTATGGGCTCCTACTAGTTTCCTGACCTTTGTGGTATTCCAAATGAAAACCACTTATCTACAGATTCAATGTTGGCACCTACATATGAGAGAAAACATGAAATGTTGGTCTTTCTCAGTCTGAGTTCTCTCACTCAGGATGATTGCTTTCAGCTCCATCCATGTTTGTTTGGGTTTTTTGTTTGTTAGTTGTTGTTATTTGTAAGGGCTCTAATAGCCCAGGTTAGCCTGGAAATTACTACTTACTGAGAATGACTTGCATTTCTGATCCTCTTGCCTCCCTATCACTAGATCTGGGATTAAAGCTGTGTGTCACCATGCCCAGCTTATGTAGTGCTGGGAACTGAGGGCAGAGCTATGTGCATATTAGGCAAGCATTCTACCAACTGATCTACAGCCCCAGCCCAAGATCTTTCCCATATCTAGCCATTATTTAGTCCCTAGTGGTCACCATGAGGGAAACCCAAAGAGTGGTTGTACTTGTGTTTTGTTTGACTATACATGATAAAATAAAAAAAAAAAAGAGAGAAAAAGATATGTCATGCCAACACTGACTATGGCACAACAAATATGCTTATAAGTAAATATTCAGAAAGGTAAATGCTGAAAGTGTGTCTGCCAATTGTGAAATAGATCCCGGAAATACTAATCGTTTAAAGCTTTTAAGTGTGTCAGACAACTTGCTCTAAAGTAACTGGAGTAAGAAAAAGTATTCTAATCCTGAGCCATGCAAACCATCAGGATTTCTTAGATGCAAACCCATAAATGGGGATCACACAGCAGAATTAATAGGAGGAGTAAAAGCCATTAGCAGGCTACTGAGTGTAATTTGAGAGGCTGTGAGATAAGGAGATAACTGATTTCTGCCTACACAGTTTCAGCAGGATTTGCAATGATGAGATTTATACTTTATAAATTAAAGAAATTAAACACAGCACCACTAAAATGAAAGCACCACCTACACTACTTGCACAGTTTTCTATTAATAGTGCTTGAAACATTAGCTGCCAAGGCCCTGGAATAAATTATTATGGAATTAGAGCTTGCAGAGATGAGTTATTGCTTCTCACATGCACATTTCTTGAAGCAAGAAAATGCCATATTTGGAGTCAATGTCTTATAAAGTCCAATAGCTATGAACTATTACAATGACATAAGAGTTTAGACTTACAGTGCTGTTAATGTTTTATAGAAACAGGGTGGGGGAGATCAAATGGAATAATTTAAATGAAGGCGAGATAGTTCTTAAACACCTCTTGATCCCTGTTGGTTTTACATCTACTTTTAAGAGAACAAATAGATATTCCTGGCTTCCAGATAATCTAATTATTCTATGACATTACTTATTAAGGAGGGGGATTATAGTTACAAAATGTTGCCATCCAGGCTTAACAAATTTTGATACATTTCTGCAATATGGGGTGAAAGTAGATTCATGTCAGGATCACCCAGCCATAATCAATGTAACATTTTTAACTCTTACTGACAAATATCAAACCATTGGGATATAGTTATTCAGAAAGGAAAGCTTATTATCATACTAGAATAGAAAGATAATTCATAGTTCACAGGGCCTCTTGTCAAGTCTCAGGAGGTTAACAGGAGCATTAAGGTAATGACTGCCATCAGTCATTGCTGTGGTCTCCTTCCCTTTCCAACTTGCAGCTGACCAAGTTCCTTCATAGCAGAGAGAGCCTGATGTTGGCTTTCATGTTAAGACCTACCATAATAGAGACTGAATGTCTAGAATCCTTCTTAAGGAACTGCTTGGTCACATTTACATCAGTTGAGCACCATTGATAGTCTAACCACAACAGTCTTAGACAAGGACCATCTCACTGTCTGCCAAGCAGTTGCATGCCTGTCAATGCAGAAAATGTGATAAGGGAATCTCACAGAATATCAGTTGTCCAAAAAAAAAACTCATCTGTCAATACATGAATTTCTAATTTATCCTATGTAAAATAAGATGTAGGTTTGTCATGGTTTGCTGAGTTGGGTGTCTCTATGGCAAACTGTCTGAGAGACTGAGAGACCTAGCATGTGAGAGACAGAGAAAGAGAGAGAGATTGCATTGTTTTACATGTATATGCGACAAAAGCACTGATTTAATAGCCCATCTCTTCTTTTGTGCTTGATTTATTTTTAACTGATGCTTAAGTATATTTTTAAAATACACATACTAGTGGGTGCTATGCAATGTTTTTATGGATGTAAACATCACACAATGTTTAAATAAATTATGTTCAACATATTTATATCTCAAATGTTGAATAATTTCTTCACGGTGAAAAGTGTCACAGTCCTACCTTCTGACATTGTGGAAATGTACTTTATCGTTTCTGTAGTTCACATCTGTACATCAGCACACCAGAGCTTGAACTTCTCTTTCTACTACCTTCTCTTCACCCTGTTTCCTGTCCTCTGGTAGTCTGTGCTGTACCCTTAACAGCTATGATTCAACACTTTTAGGTAATCATCTCTTCTTTAAGTCAGTACCTCCAGAACAACCAGACTGGCGACTAAAATTCAAGATCAAATTTGGTGGGGACAAAGTAAGTCAAAGTTCTCTGTCCCCAGTGCTAGGCACATAGGTCAAAAAACCAATAATAAAAGTAAAGCAAATAAAAACAAAATGAAAGACTCGTCATTTCCTTAGTAATAGGATGACAGTGAGAATTCTCTCTGATTTTTGAGGATCTCTTCCTAATAGGA
This sequence comes from Nannospalax galili, assembly GCF_000622305.1. Lineage (NCBI taxonomy): Eukaryota > Metazoa > Chordata > Mammalia > Rodentia > Spalacidae > Nannospalax > Nannospalax galili. The sequence continues at coordinate 6,249,848 of NW_008335436.1, read as the reverse complement.
AACGAGGACAGGTTTTTGTTCTAATATTTGAAATTTGGTCCCTGTGCTGGTAGCTTTAGTTGTCAACTTGACACACTTGGAAAAGGGAATCTCAACTGCGGAGGAATTTCCTCCATTTGTACTCGTTTGTGGCCATGATTGGGAGCCATTTTTTTTTTTTTTTTCAGTCAGTGAGTGGTGCTGAAGAGCCCAGCCTACTGTCGGAAGGCCAACCATGGACATGTAGTCTTGGTTATATAAGAAAGCAGGCTCAACACAGGCCAGGGGAACAAGTTAGTAAGCAGGATCCTCTATGGCCTGTGCTTTATAGCCCCTGCTTCGAGGTTCCTGTCCTGATTTCCATCAGTGATGAACTGTGACCTGGGAGATGTAAGACAAAATAAATCCTTTCCTCTCCAAGGACATGGCTTTGGTCAGTGTTTTTATCACAGCAATAGAGAAGCAAAGTAGTACAATCCCAATTTCTGACACACAGTTCCTAAATCCTTCCGAATTCAACTGGATGGTAGGAGCTTATTTTGTTCTAATGAGGCAATCTTTGCTGGGCTCCTGGACAGGGACTTGTCAGAAAGACCAATCCGTTATGATAAGCTTGGGGATTGGAAATGGAATTATTAACCAAGGTCACATGTTTCATGAAGGCTTGGTATGATCTTGAATTATAATGTTCAAGGTGCTTCCTGGCGGAAATCTGATCCGTGTTCCAAGAGGATGATGCATCCCGCTTCAGAAGAGCCGGAATCCTGTGCTCCTTTTTGGTCCTTGTCCTAGGAAATTCTTTTTTTTTTTTTTTTTTTTTTTTGTTCAACTGCATCTTTTATTAATAAACCAATAAATGTATTTCCGGACTTCTATGAGACATCTCGGGACATGAATGTAACAAAAGCTAGTATTTCCACTGCCCTCGGGATATGATTTTACAATGCTTTAAAGTCATTACCTTTGGAGTGTCTGGTTCAATATGTACCTTGTTCATTGAATATACTGAGTCACGTTAGATGTTCTTTTCACCTTTTTTAATTCCACAATGAATAGAGACAGTTATGAAACAGCGGACAAAATTCAGAAATACAAATTGTCTGTATACTCATTACAGGAAGGGGTCAGGTGTACATCCTTTTGCAGTTTGCTTTGATCGTATTTCAAAGTTGGAGAGTAGAGCAAACAAACTTGAAGTGTGTATAACCTTTGTCAATTAATTGATCTGATCAGAAAGCATGCTTCTTCAAATCCTAATTCATCATTTCCTACTAGAACTTTATTATGACAAATATTTGTTTTTATACTTCAGACTTCTCATTGACCTATTCCATGAGTATTTTATGTTTTATTGATTTTCTCAATTAGCACAGTATCGCACATCGTCTCCCGATTGGCTGGTTCCTCCAATGGGCGGGGCCTGACAGGAGCAGGAGCCATCTTGGAATGGAGGCCAGGAACTGCAGGTAGAGCACAATGGTGTAGTAAACTCACAGGCAGCACAGCAACTCAAAGAGAATGGACTGACTCCCTGTGGACCTGAGGCGAGATTGCTGGCCCCAGAGGCATGAGCGAATGTGGGGCTATGGGTGTGGCACGGTCTGATAAGGTGGGCTCTGAGTCGTGGTGGTGCAGGGCTAGGCACTGGGTACTTATTCCTTTGTAAGTTAATAAATACACATAAAATATATTATATGTTTTATCTGATTGCACAGGAGACCCAGAGAGAATTTGGGCCACACACATGTACTTCATAATACAGTATTTTTGGATTGTACTGTCTCAATAGCCCAAGGACCGAAGTGTTCATCAAGTGCTACTTAATGGTCCCACTATGAATAGTGCCACAAAAATTATAAAGAGGGAAGGAAGCTTCATTGAAGAAAATTTAAATTGATTTTCTTTCTGAAGGGAGACACTAGGCAGCTTCTCTGAGCCCCACTTTTTATAACTGTAATAGCTTGAAATGATTCAAATAAAATACTTGTAGTAGCCCAAGAAGTCATGACACATGCCTCTAAATTTATGTGACAGTTTATGTTAGCACAATATTCTTGAACTGTGTGTTGTTTGAATAGTGAAAAACCATAAAATCCAAAAGTGTCTTTTTTCACAAAAGAACTTTCAACGTTTTTCCACAACTACTGTCACATTTAATATACTTTTAAAGATTTATTTACTTTTATGTCTTTCAGTGTTTGCATGCATGTGTATATATCATGTGTGTGCTTGATGCCCACAGAAACAGAAGCCAGATACCCTGGAACTAGATTTATAGATGGTTACGAGCCACCCTGTTCATGCTGAGAACCAAATCCAGGTCCCACAAGAGCAGTAAATGCTCTTAACCACTGAGCTATCTCCAGCTGCCATACTTAATAAATTTTTATAAAGCATTTTTTAATTGGTTGTGTTTTCAGCTCCCTTCTGACATTAGAAATGATTTTTTTCTGGGCTCCAGTTAATAAGACTTCTGTTAGCTAATTAAGTACCTAAGACAAGGAGTCTTACCTTGTATTTTAGTTTGTTTGGTAAAGCAACATTCTTTCATATTAGACTAATGGCTTTAGGAGTCCAATTTTGTATAATAAGACATTAAAAAGATTTAATCTTAATTAAAGATTAATTTAAAAAATTAATCGAAGGTTTCTGACTTTTGTCATATAACAATCATCAGTTTTTTTCTTCATTTGTGAAAATTTTGATTTTCATAATGTTGGCTGTGCATTTTTAAATCACAAAGAACAGATGAAAGATTCATTTCACTACCTCCTTTCTCTAGTGGAATTTCCTTGCCGACCCACTTTCAGTGAGTCAACTGACATGAGGCAAGTGCCAGCCTCACAGATGGATCAGAATGGCAATCATAAGATTGCTGGGTTTTGCAACACAGGTGCTTGGACTGGCTTTTCTTTCCTGACAGCTATATTCAGATTTTTGGCAGACCCTGTGGTTGTAAAGAGAAGCAGAGAGAAAGAACACATCCTTATTCAACTGGCACCCATCCTTCCCTGCCATGGGTCCTACAGCTGAGCCAGACGTATTCCTTTCAATGCATCTCAAGCTCTACATCACTGTCAGGCTCCTAACCTGTATCTACAACTTAGGAGGAAGCCATTTTGATTAACTTACAGATGTGTAAGTCTAATATGGACATCATGCTCCTTCTTATATGGCTTCCACCAACAAAGGAGTGAGAAGAGAACACTTGAAGACAATAAAAGCTTTCCATCCAAAATAAAATGTTTCTACAATTAAGAAAAAAATTAGAAGCACTTTTTAGGTCTATATATTTTTTAAAAAACATTTTGTCATCAACTTTCAAATCATATTTTGGTATCCATTTATACCTCTATTTCCTAATTAAAGATGTTTCTAATGAAAGCGAGTACTAGGAATGTAGAGATGGCTCAGTGGTTCAAAGTGTGTCATGCTCTTTTTTTTCGGTTTGAGCTTGCATAGAACTTGTGCATAGTGTCACCATTGCTGTGAGTTTTAATGGGTAAATGACCAGCTGTCTGGAAGACTGTTTCCTGGTGGTCATCCACCCCCTCTAACTCTTATAATCTTTCCACCTCCTCTTCTACAAGGATTTCTGAGCCTTGGGAGGCATAGGTTTGAAATAAATGTCCTCTTCTCAGATAAGTACAATGTGTCGTCTTGTTCTCTGCACATTGGCCAACTGTGGGTTTCTGTGTTAATCACCGCCTACTGCATAAGGAAACTTCTCTGGTGAGGGGTGAGAGATGCATTTATCCTGTGTGTAGAAGTTACATTGAAGATGTGTCACTTATGTTTAAGTGTCTCAGAGACTCTTAGTCTCTACATTTCTTCAGTTCTAGAAGTCTGTAGTAGTCTCCATCTGTTACAAAAAGAAGCTTCTTTGATGACAGATAAAAGGTACACTTGTTTGTAAATATGAGGATGCATATTTAGAATAAATTAAGGAACTATGTTGATCTAGGAATGTGGCAAAAGTATGTTTTTCTCTAAGATCTATGAACTTCCAGTCCTGTGTATTGGCTATGTTTACAGTACTGCAAATATGTTCCCTCCCATTGAGTGAGCTTTAATTCCAATTAGGCAGCTGTTGATTGCCCCCAAGATAAAAGTGATGTTACTGAACCAAAAGTGACAGTTTATTGGACCAGTCATCGTTGTTTATCAGGTTTTAGAGCTAGGTAAGCCCACTGATTGGTTTTCTCCCTTGGCAGCTTGTATAATACCCTTTGATACCATGAGAGCTAGTCTTCAGGGAGGAGGCTTCCAGGTCAATTCCAGTCTAATTGCTCTAAGTCCTATATTCAAGGTGTGGTCTGATTTCTGCAATAGGGTCTTACCTCCATGTTCTGGGAGATAATCAAAGTTGAGGCAAGCCTGTGTTAGTTTGGAAGTCTCTTGGACTACCCTGACCAACAATTCCCAGAGAGGTTTCTCCTACCTGGCATTGTGTGTTTTTCTTTTTATATATATATAGCCTTCAACTGTACTGTTAGAGAAAAAAGAGAGTGCACGTTGTATTTTCACTTAAGTTGTCTTATTGGCTGATTTTCTTTCCTGTAAAAGAATAGATTCCTTGCTTGTGATCACAGAGATGTGCACCACAGAGGCTTTTGAGCTATGCTAGGGGCAGTTGTTACCAGTTCTTGAGGAACTTTAGAACTCTTGCCAAATGTACAATTTTATACCTTATTGCCTTCATGGTCCTTCGGGATTAGCCAGCCATAAATTGTTCAAAGTGCCACTGTAAATAGTCTGTGACAGTAAAATCCCAAATGGTGTTATTTAGCATTATCTATTTTATTCATTTTGATGCTAAATTTTACCCATTATAATGCTAACTGAAAACTGAAAAAACAGTAGCACTGGCATTTAGTTATTGTGGATTTTTTTTCTATGACTTTAATGAAACAGTGGGTTTGGATGCCTGTATAAATTAAATTTTATTATGCATAGGTGGTACAAGCACATATTACAAAGTATAAATAGTACCAAATGACAGAATAGGAAAATCCCTTCCTACCTTTAGTCTGTATCACAACCATCTGGATCTCTCTGTGAAAGTATTGCCTGCCACTCTTTTTAAATGAGTTCTTCTAAGGATAGTCTATGCATATGCAGGCACATCAACCATATGTGTTGTTTTACAACTAGAAATCATAATGCACCTATAATATTATGCACATTGATTTCTTGTAATTAAAATAGTAATCTATCAGTCTTTAGAATTCCCTCATCTAACTGCTGCATAATGTCTGACCTATATTATGAGTGACCTCCAAATGAACTTCATTTCTTTATAGTGATTTCACTTTTAGTTTCTTTCTAAATCTTCCTAATAAAGAAAGAAAAAAGTGAGGTCTGGTAGCATTCCTAGACTGCATAAAGTACTCCTACACCTTTGCTGTGAAAAACAATGTTCACTTTTCAGTTTCCTGGCTTAAAGATTTATTTAATATTTTTCTTGAATTGCATCTTTGTTTTTAGTTCCTGCTATACCAATTTTCAGATTTTAATTAGACTAGATTTCCTATTCCTAAAAGCTGTATTAATTTTGTCTGTCTTTTATATTTTTTTCAGTTTTATTCATTTATTTTTAAAAAATATTTTATGCATTATTCTTATTTAATGTGTATGAGTGTATTGCCTGCATGAATACCATGTTGTGCAATGCCTGTGAAGGTCAGACAAGGGCATCTGATCCCCTGGAATTGGACTTATGGATGACTGTTAGCCACCCTGTAGGTGCTGGGAATTGAACCTGGGTTCTCTTAACTGCTGAGCCATCTCTCCAGGCCCTGTTTTATTCATTTATTTTACATTGTGTGTGTGTGTGTGTGTGTGTGTGTGTGTGTGTGTGTACATGTGCACATTAGTGCTGGTTCCCCCCATGGGTCAGATCCCCTTTGAGCTGAAGTTACAGGCAGTTGTGAGCCTCCTGATGTGGGTCCTGGGATTGAACTCAGGTCCTCTATGAGAACAGAATTCACTGTTCTTAACTGCTCAGCTATCTCTCTAGCCCAATTATTTTATATATTTTTAAAGTTTACAATATTTTCTTGTCCCATTATTTTATATATTTTTAAAGTTTACTATATTTCCTTTACTTTAAGCCGTTGTTGTCACTTGCATTGATCCTTGTGTGGGCTTCAGAACTGCAAATGGAGAGACTTTTTTAAAAACCTTATTTATTTAGTCCCTGTGCTCTGTGAAGTCATGTGTGGTGTTTCTGTTATCTACCACATCTTTTCTGAATTCTCGTATCATTGCTTCAGACTATGAAACTCATGCCATTTCTTGCTTTGTTCTAAAGTTTATCCTATTTAATGGCAAAGAAATTGATCACAATTTTCTTTCTTTCATTGTCTTTTCTGTATGGATTCTAAACCCATGGTTTCACACACAAGGTAGGCAAGCACTCTATCATAGAGCTACATCCTCAACCCTTTTAGTTTTATTTTCAGGCAGGTATTCTCAGGAAGTTCACCCTGAACTTGCAGTTCTCCTGTACATCCATCCAGACCACAGATATGTGCCACCATGCCCGTGAGTGTTCTCACTTCCTACCTGTTCCATCAAATCATTTCTGGGTTTTGGTGATTATTTTTGTGTCTATTCCATAACATCCATCACATTCTATATTCTCCTTTTTCTCTTCCAGCATTTGCCTGTAAATACTCTGCTGGATAATGAAGAAATTTTAAGTGCTGCTGAATATATAAGGGTTACAGTGGCCCTGGAGGCACATTAAGAAAAAGCTAACTTCTGGTCAAAAGAATGGAAACTACCTCTGTGTAGAGATTTGCCATTATCTCCCCCATTAAGAGTTAAACCAATTGGGCTGGTCATTCACCAGATCCAGACACCCTCTCTCAGAAATGCTGATTTCCTGAAACTGTGGGAAAGAGATAGGAGGAAGCCAGGAATGGTGGTGCACACCTTTAATCCCAGCACTAGTGAGACAGAGGCAGAAGGGTCTCTGTGAGATCAAGGCCAGCCTGTTCTACATAGTGAGCTCTAGGCCAGCTGGGGGCTACAGGGTAACCCTGCCTCAAAAAAACAAAACAACAAAAATTGTACTTCCCCAAGTGAAGTTTTTAAAAGTTTTGAATAAAACTATGAGTGAGGTCTGACTCCATAGTTTCAGAACACAGTTCCAAGGCACAGTTCCAAGAGACATCAGAGCAACTGGTGTCCTCTAAATTTCAACCCAGTCTTAAAAACTAAAGTTAAAAGGCTGTTTTATTCCGGTATTAAATGTAATGTGGCATAGTAATGCCACAGACCCCAATTTCTCTAGGAAAATGTAGCATCCCAGTAGACTCACCCAAATTTCTGATAAAACAGGCATAATATAATAAATATGCCAGGGGTCATGAGTTTAATACTGAGAAATGAAATCTTCAGTAGAAATGCTGGCTGAGACAGGATAGAAAGGTGAGGAACAAAGGGACCATGGGAAGGCAAAGGACTGCATTGAACTGGAGGCTGCTTGGTTTCTTTATAACTGAGTCAAGAATGCCAATAAAATTAGCAAATCTGTTGTGAAGATAACCTACACAGAAATAGTATTTCTTTCATATGAATAAGAATGTAAAAATAGCTGTGATCCATGGTGTATGGCCCTCAAGTCCTTTCCTAAATGTAAGCCTGCAATTTTCCAGGAATCTTACTTGAAACAAGATTAAAAAGTCCCTTTTATATTAAAAGAGGTCTTAACTCCCTTGTTCAACTTTGGTGACCTATGGTTTTACTTTATCAGTCTGTGATTGTACAATAATCTTATTGTAATCTTATGAAATGCATGTCAGGCACAACTACCAATGAGTTCATGTACTACACACACGCATACACACACACACACACACACACACACACATATACACAAAGATGTATTCAAATCCACAGCCTGAAAACTCCTTCGAAAACCTTGGTAATACTATGACATTATGACATTATGATCAATAAACAATGTTTTAAAATATCTAGGCAAAATTCATATACATGTGCAAAAGTTCCCAAGGCTTTTGTAACAGCACAAAGCTTGAACTTAAATAACAAAAATGTATTATCTCACAATTCACTGTGTCAAAAACCAAGGTATGAAGAGGGGCACCCTCACACTGAAGGCTCTAGACGAAAATCAATTCTTGTCTTTTCCAACTTCTGGTGGCTACTGGCCGGCCATAGTTTGCTACTGCATCACCACCTTCTTTAGCTGTAGACACAGTGCTTTCTCCAACTGCATCAAGCCTCACTGCACTTATGTGACTGCACTTAACAAGTCAAGGCAGTCTCCCAGATCTGTAACTCAACATTTTCTACAAAACACCTTCTATAACATAGCACTGAAATGTTCCAGGACTTAGGGAATTGATATCTATCCAGAGTCCATTGCCCAGTCTACAAGACATGTATGTGTGAATATATGTATGTTTGTGTATGTATGTTTGTTTGTTCAATTCCTGCAAATACAGAATCAGAAGTTATGCACTATACACAAAGAAAGAAAATGTAATTGCTTGTATGCTTATTCTGTAAAGAGTGTTTGTGGCACTGAAGGGAATGTATTTTAATAGTAGTATTATCAGTTTAACCACCTGTTTGCTTAAGTTGAAAGCAACCAAAATATTTTCTCAACTGTAAAAAGAACTAGTTTATCTTTCAGAAAGAAAAATATATTACTAACTTTTCTAGAGAACTGCAGGTGTGCTCAGGTTCGAAATGGAACAGCAAAGTTGTTCATTACAGGTCTGGCATGAAGCACTAAAATCTTAACAGGGGCATAGACACCAAGTGGAATTTCAGTGCCAGAGGACTAGCTTTGTGTAGATCAGATGTACATTAAATCCCTGGGTCTTGTCCATTATATACTATCAATATGCCAACATTCCTTAGTTAATATTCCTAGTTAAAATATATCTCTGATTTTATGATATCCTAGATTACAATCTCGTTTAACAGACTGTATTCTGTTTCTTTCTTTGATATTTAACTGGCACTTGAAATTTAGTATGATCTGAATGAAATTCTTAGTTTCTCTCTTCAGACTTACTGAACCAATAGATTTTCCTTTCAGGAGTTGGTAACTCCATTCAGCCAGTTACTTTGGACAGAAACTGTTGTACTCACCTGTCACTCCTCACTCTCTTGGCAAATCCCGATAGCAGTTGCTTAGAAATTTAGATAACACAGTACTTCTAACTCCTCTAAAGCCGTGACTATCTGGCCCTGCCTTATGGATAGGTCAACCGTTTGTTTCCTCATTACCCACGTTAGTCCTCTGGCAGTGGAGTCTCCCAGGAACCAGAGGGATCATCCTAAAATAGCCACAATTGTTATCTGTGTGCTCAAACCCCAACACTGGCTTCCAATCTGCCTTTCTCTCTTCTTGCCTCATCTCTGACCAGCATGCCTGTCTCTGCAAGCCTCCCTGTGGCCTCCTTTGTAACTTCTGCCTGAAAAGATCGCCTCTGTTTTCATGACTGTCTCCCTTCCTTTGTTAATTTATCAGACAAGACTCATCCCACTTCAAATCCCTAGTTGCTTCCTCAGCTCTATTTATTCATGGATTAGCATGATATAATTATAAAGCTATCCTGATTCTTTGCATATCTCATGCCACTAAAATACGGGTGCCTACAGAGTGAGACCTGTTCGTGCTATGAAAACTACTGTAAGGCCAGTGCATAAAAATCTGAATGAAAAGTAAAAGGAGCTGCTAAATGAAAGATGAAAACTTTGTTCCATTCTGTCCTGCATCATGTTTTGAGGTACACATGCATTTTTTATGAAGCATAGACATTTAGTAATCTACATATATGGAAACCAAAAACTAAGGTCATGTTTGGTCAGTAAAGTTAATTTTCTGTTTTATATTTTTCAACAAATACATTATTTGTAGGTGAAGCCCTATAAAATTAACGTTTTCAAAGATGAGTAAACAGAGAGGCTAATTAGTTATTGGCCAAGTTATTTTTCAGATAGAGTGTCCCAGATAGCTATTTTCTTCTATGATGCAAAATATTCCTTTTCTGGAGCAGTCTTTAAAATGTGGTTGATTGGAACCTTAAATAGGAAAATATCACCAAAGACTTCATCACTGACGTATTTATTTTGCAGATTCACACTGCACACTTTCCCATAACCAGTTCCAATAAACTGGCATAATATGATAAACATCACCTAATGCATCAAATAATCATCATTAGGATTTTAGTATGGAATGGTTTGCATTTTGTTCTTCTGATGGTGACAGTTTACACTGGGATAAAGAATAGTTAAGAAAGGTTATATCCAACTGTAAAATGTTTTATGACATTTAGAATAGATGTGAAGTTGTGGAATTCTATATAGTTATGCCAAAGATCAGGGGTCTCAGGTTCTCTGGGACGTGAGGCTCTCCTCAGTAGAGTTCCTTCCACTGACAGCAAGATAAATAAATGCCTCTGTAACTGACGGTGGCACAGGATGAACTGAGAGGGGGGACATTGTGCTTGCTTCCTGTCTTTGAATGTTTTTGCAACTTGAAAAGGAAGCGAAGTACTGTTCTGCTAAGTTACCACTTAATATTTTGCACAAGATTTCAAAGAGACAACTCCAAGGGAGATTATTAAAATTTAATCTTTCATGGTTATGTGAAAATGATAATTCACCTACTAAAGAGAACATTATGCACACATTTAGTTTAAAATCCAAATGCCACTGCAGATGCTGGCTTTTCAGCTCTCATTCACTTACTTCCTTACACAAAGAAAGAAACTTCCAAATTATCACATTATAAAGTTGTAAAAAAGAAGACTGATTTTTTCTAGAGAAAATCAAGGTGACTTCTTGAAAAGCAATGGGGAAGGAAGGATTGATTCTCTAATCAAAATGATGCCTGGGGCAAAAAACACTGGGGCATCTTGAAACTCATATGCTTTTGGAAATTCTGCTAGGAAAAGAATGCGAAATTTCAAATGCAAAATTATATGTTGTACTTTCAAAAGACTTTTTGCAAGTAAGATCCCTCAAGTTTAAGCAATTCTAGCTTCATGATAATTCTTTCTATGGGTCACTATTATTTTCTAGGACCAATACTCAAATTTGGCAATAAAACATACAGTAAAATAATTGTACTAAAGATGTAAATACAATCTTGTAAATCACTAGAAGTTCCTAGATGACCATCCGAACATGTGTACGTAGATGTTCCTCTGCATTAATGAGGGGAAAATAAAAGACACAAAAGAAAACAGAAAACAAGACAAAAGAGCAGGAAAAATAAACCTGAACAGAGGAGCCAATCTAGTAAGAAAATCTAAAACTTGAATTTGAGACCTGAGATATTGAAGGAAAAAAAATCCAGTAAAATATTAAGAAGTGAAAATGAAAAATGGCACCAACACTAACAGATGCACAAATTATCTGCACGGAGACTAAAAGATAATAGGAAACGTTCATTTAAAAATTAGACATTCGGGGCTGGAGAGATGGCTCAGCAGGTAAGAGCACTGACTGCTCTTGCAGAGGACCTGGGTTCGATTCCCATCACCCACATGGCTATGAACCATCCTTAACTCCAGTTCCAGGGGAATCCAAAGCCCTCTTCTGACCCATGACATGGCTGCACTCACATACATGCAGACAATACACTCATACACATAAAATAAAAATAATAAATAAATTTTAAAAGTTACACTTTCAACTCCTTTCCTGGTTGCCCCACATTGCCAGGGAATCACAATTCCTGAAAGAAACCTGCTACAGGCAAATATTTTCATTTTTTCATATGTTAATAGGAAGTTGTTAAAAACTGGAGTGTACCCTGGACATGTTCAGGGATGTTGGATGTTGCTTACTGTTAAAGTAAAAGTTGCAGTAAAGCTAAAAGGCCATGATGACTTCATTCATGACTATTGCAGTATGGCACATAAATTGATTCAGCTTCACTGGAACAGAAGCTATGAAGCTTTAAAGCGCTGCGGTAAGCCAGTGGACTAGTACTTGAGGGCACTGTGAGGGTCAACCAGGAGGAATTGCTGTGCTTGGGGTGTTCTCTTGAGTTCCTACGTATTTGCTCTGTGATGACACCATCTGTGTAGGTAATTTGTGCTCATCAAAGTTCAGCTTTTGCTTTCTCATGGATGGTGGCAGATGGGAACACTCTCTCTTTTGATATTTACATTTCAAAGTGATGATTCCCAGAAAAAAAAAAAACTTTAATTTTTGCTATTTTCGTACAGTATGCTTTGATGGTATTTATATCCCCTCCCTTATCCGCACGTCCCCCACTGCCCCTCCCCAATTTGATGTAATATAAGTACATTTTATAATATATGACCTATATAACATATGACCTCCAGAGTGTGATTTGTGTCTCTGAATGTTCTTCCTTGTGGGTCCATCTGCTGGGCCCACCAAGACAGTGTCCCTGTAAGACAGTGTCTATTTAAAAATCTACTTTCTCAATTAGTTGACAAATAAAGAGTTTTCCAATTACAGTAGTACTTCTTAACCACACAAAAATGCTTGCTGTATGGTAATAGCAAGCACAAGACTCACACAAGCTCAAGTCAGACAAAATCCCAGCACAGAAACGGGGAAGTGGGGAAGAAGTCTCAACCTTTGTTGAGAAATGGTTGGCAGCCACTGACTGGTGGGAGAGGGTGTCTTTAACGGTATCATGCTAGAGAGGTTCACAAGGCTCCAGTGGATAGACCCACACCTAAGGACAACTGGGGACACACATTTGACTTGATAGGCTTTAATATATATGAGAGAGTATATGATATCTGGTGGGCTATAAGAGGGGTATAGATAAGGGAAGGGGATCTAAATATGATCAAAATGTATTGTATGAAATTCACAAATATTCAATTAAAATGTTTGCTTCACTTGCTACAGCTGGATCTAATACACCATATATTATAAATGTCTGGAATATTTGTACCTTGTAATTTTACAAAGGTGTGTAACAAATATCTCATTTACAAAGTATAATATTGTTTCACATTAATTTTAATGCCTAATTAGATGACTGTCATGTGACCATCGTGCATTCTCCCTTTCACTTTGATTAGTTTCCACTTCATGGAACCATTTAGTGAATTTCTTTGCTGTATCCCATGTAGAAGAGACATTCCTTTTTGTATACATACATACATACATACATACATACATACATGTGTGTATGCATTCTAAAATTTGCATTTTAAAGTCTCTGTTCTTTATTCTTTGACAGTGTGAAAGAAAGGCAAATAAGCCTTTGCATTCAGTATATTTAAAAAAACACTTTTTCCTCCTGTGCACACCCTCATTTTCAAATAACTTTGTAAAGCGAATTGTTGCTATTATACTCGTTGTGACAACTGCACCATGGTATTTTACTAACTCTTGATTTTTGTCATCTTCTTCGGTAACATGGGGATCGTCCCATTCATAAGAACCGTCTGCTTATTATGTCACAACTGAAATTACATTAACGTTTATCCATGAAATTAAATATCAGATTAACAGAATTTAACTACTTTACTGTTAAAATTGTACTCTTTGACCTGATCATATTCCGCATCTTCTTTCTGGAAAATTAAAAAGTCAGTATTATTAGAGGTATGTGAATTTTATTTTAATCTTTATGAATCAGAATTTGAAAACTAAAAGATTAATCTTTTTCCATATATAAATATTTGATCGAAATAATGTTCTTACCTAACTGGAATTACACATGTTGTTGTAGGACCTAAGACATAATCATCTGTCAAATTATGAAGCATGAATTAAAATTTCACCAAAATTAGGTGATGGCTCCATGGTTTGTGTGTTAAACCCGTTTTTATTCATATATTAACCCCAGAGAGGGCTTCATGTCATGTTTAGGTTTGATGCACAGAAACTGTTAATGCATAATTTACATCAAACTTTCTTTTCACCTATGGACTGTGCAAGTGCGAATCTCCAAGGAGACATAGACACTGATTTCTTCCTCCTGTGCAGAGCTCTCCTTGACTTGGGAGTCCTTGAATTTCACTCCTGCATCTACCCTGTGCTTTAAATGGCCATCACTCAGAATGCACGGTACTTTAGGGAAAACTGAGAGGGAAGCCAAATCAATTCATGTGAAATGATGCTGCGACCAGATTTTCCCACTTAGGATAATAATTGGTTTGATCTTGAATGGTACGTGAAACTCCGTGCCTCAGTCTGTTCTCAGCAGTATTTTGTTTCAGCATATCATATTTCCCAAAAGTTGTAACTCTTATTTTCATAATCATTTTTTTCCTCTATGTATAAAAGGAGGCAAAAGATTTTTGGGTTTGCTTTAATATCCAAGGTTGACATCAAATTTATAAATTAATTGTAGGAATCAATAAATTATAATATCCCATGTTCTAAATTTGATTAAAATTTAAAAGATATTTTATGCGAGTGGTAATGAAAATACACACACGCAAATAAAAATAGAGTCTATACCTTTTAGGGAAAAAGTCCTAAAGTTATTCAGGGAAGCAATATCAAAACAGCAAATCATATTATTACACATGTAATTAACTGTCAAGCTTTATATTCTGAAAATTAATGAAATGTGTTCTAGCCATTTGGTTTCTGAAATGCTAGGTAAAATACTAAATGAACTCATGTGAGGAATCGATCTTGTCTGGCATTTCTGTTTCAACTTTCTTCATATGTGTGGAGAGAGCTACTTGTATTTTGCCTTCTTCTACAGGAAAATGAACATTCTATAAAGGGCAATTCTATTAATTAGAGACCCATACAGCTCTCTTTCTTGCTAGTGTAATCGTTAAATTGATTTTTCCAGTCCATCATGTAATTGCTCCAACGATAGAATCCTGCTTTCCACTCTTGTTCCGCTTCATCAATATTTCCTGTAAAACATGGAATACATTGCATTAATCTCAATTTTAATCTTTGTTTACATTACATGAAAAAATAACTCTGATTATAGATGCAATTTCTCCCAGTGCTCTGCACAGCCGTATGTATTCTTCCCTGTGCATCAGCAGCTTCTGTTACTACCAGGAAAACCTTTAATGAAAATTGTACACAGTGTGTGAAAATGAAAATTAGTTATACAAAATGAAGATACATAAATTGAAAAAGTCAATACATTATATTATGCCAATTTGCATATTTTTCTTTAGTATTCTAGAACATATGTAGATTTTGTTTTTTAATTAATTAATTAATTTATTTATTTATTTTGGTCTTTTTGAGACAGGGTTTCCCTGTAGCCCTAGCTGGCTTGGAACTCACTATGTAGTCCAGGCTGGCCTTGAACTCACAGAGATTTTCCTGTCTCTGCCTCACGAGTGCTCGGATTAAAGGCCTGTGTCACCATGACCAGCAATAGGTATTAGTTTTATTAACTGACTCCTTGCAGCATTATAAAGTTTCTTCTAATACATTTTACATATATACAGATAGACATATTTGTCACATACACACACATGCCAGGGCATTATCTTAGATAAAAGTATATGTATATATTGCTAATATACAAGGAGAGCTTTGTAGATACTATTCCATACAGATTTATATTTATTAAAATACATTTCATTCTGAACAATATTTAGTTGTGTAAGCTGTCTACCATGTGAAGGCACCTTAATCATTCCTTTGTAAAGTAGAAAGATGACTAAGGAAATCTTGGCCTTGGAGTTGCTTGCCTGTTGAAGAACTTTCATTTGATGATAGCAACATTAGTCATTATTTCTGACCAATACAATTCTTTGTGTGAAAGGGAAAAGAAATTAAAAATTTGAATGGGTAAGAGGATAAAAAGCAAACTTGGAAAGAGAAAAAGAAAGAGCAAGGATAGCATTAAATTTATGGTGAAATACTGACCAATACCATTAAATACTGACATGGCATTTTCTTCAAAATAAGTCAATCATAACTGTCTTTCATTTGTTATTGCAATGCATTCTAACTTATAGAAAGCTATAATTAGTGTTATTATTTCATCTTGTTCAGAGTGGCAATGCTTCTGGGCTTGGACATCATGAGGCATTAAAATAAACACCCTAATATATTATGCCTTGATTAATTTTTACGAAGAGATGTAAATCAACTGATTAGCCTTCCCTAGCTTTTTGTGTAAAGAATATTTGTAAAAATCATCTGTATGGACACTATGTAATGGCCATTTGATGCAAAATAAAAATGTGTGTGGTTTTCATTTGTGTCATTAACAATGAAGCAGGTGCTAGTTTCCTATTGCTTTCAGCTTCGGGTATGTAAATGAACAAGCAAAAAAGTAAAAAAAAAGAACATATACAATTTTGCAACATAAATTAAAAGTGTTGGCAATATAGATAACAAGAGGCATAGAAACAGGGGCAAAAGGGCTGAAGAGCTGGCTCAATGGTTAAGGGAACTGGCTAATCTTGCAGAGGATCTGGGTATGATTCCCAGCAACCACATGGCAGCTAACAACCATCCTAACTCCAGCTCCAGAGGAATCCAACACTCTCTTCTGACCTCTGTGGGCATTGCATGACATGGGCGCACTTACACACATGCAGGCAATACACTCATATGAATAAAATAAAAATAATAAATATTTTAAGAAAAAAGAGGGGCAAAGAACGTAAAATTTATAAATAAGATAAAAACTTCAACTTTATAAAAGTTATAATTCTGATGAATTTTTCCTAGAGAGGGTCACAGTAAAATACATGAAATAAAACCAATATTTAAACATTATAAATTATATTAAAAGGAACAAATTGGCTATAGAATTTAACTCATATCTTTCATTACTTAAATTAAATTTCGCAGCGAATGACACACTTAACATTAAATACTTTCATACTTCAAAACATATTGAGAATGCTTTTGAAGGAATACTTAGAAAGCATGAATAAACAGAATGAGAATAAAATAGCTAGAATAATCTTGAAATAAACTAGCAAACAGATGGAGAGCTACCTCAGAAATGAAATGATTATGTGGATACAATATAATACTGCAAGCTAGCCAGACTGGGCAGAGAGTCTTGCCTGCAGAGAAAGCTAATGCATTCAGGAATCAATAACCAGAATGTGTCAGACTTCCAGTTTAAATTACTAAGGGGCTGCACTCAAGGTACAATTTAAATTCCTTAGCATGACACATCGGACACTTCCTCTAGTCTCCGGTTATCTGGCTCTGGAATGCCTTCCTACTAAGATTCAGAGCATCCATAAGCTCTGAAAAGCTTCCCATGACCCTAGATCCCGACTCCACTAATTCAGTGCACGCAAACTGGCAGTCATTTCTGTGTGAAGCTCTCATGGCTAGCACAGGTCTAAGCTGTGTAAACAGTTACCTTAATTGATAAAAATTGAAAAATGGGGACTCATATTTCTTCCAGGTCTCTGGTTGTGCATCTTAAAAATATTCAGGAATTAATTCAATACAAACTACTTAAAAACAATTTATGAAAACTCACTGTAAACATATAGCTGCTTAGGAATTATTTTCTTTCCAAGTTTTGATATTTTTATGGATAACTGGTATCAGAATAGTTTCTTTTTTATTTCAGTGAGTAAGTATTTCATGTATTTTAAAGTAACTCATGTCTTTTTAAATGCCCGTTTCAAAAGTAATAGTTCCTTCCACCAGCCTCCAGATTGCTTACCAAGGAGAACTTTCTCTGTGCGCTTTAGCAAAAATGTTGTAGTATTTTGAGGAGACCATTACCCCAGTGTTGCTCATATTAATGTACAACAATAACAACATATTAATTCTCTGATATGTATACATTTTACACCTTGCAGGAAAAACAAAGTCTTTAAAGACTCAATGCCTGAGAATGTATGATTAAAATTAAATGCAGTCAAGTCAAAGTTATCCTTCTATGAAAAATAATAAATAATGCAGTTGTTATTTTCTAAATCATTGCCTAATTTTAGCATGGCAAATGCACAGAAAAATGAATATTTATAATATAATTTGCATAAATGAATTCAACTTAAGTCATAGTTTTGACCTGAGTATTCCTGATAAAAAGAGTAGCTGTTTATGAGTAGGCTAGCAAATTTCCATGGGAAGTTTTAAGGCATTTCAAAAGGACATAAATATAAGACATTATACATATAAACAAATAGTTTCAAATGTTTATGGGTCTTGAGTTAGGACTTATTAACTTACTATTATTATTCAGCTCTGTTATACCTAGTACTGAGTCAATTAGACTAAAGTTATTACTTTTAAAAAAATAATTTACTGACGTCCAGAATCATACTGGATCAATTGCTCTTCTACCATAGTCATTGAGGCAGGGTGTCTCAATCAAACCCAGAGCTCACCATGGCTGGTCTATCTGGCTCACTCTAGGGATTGCCTGCCTCTGCTTTCCAAGGCTGGAATCAATCATAGGCTGTCCTCCAGCCCACCTTGTTTTTACATAGGTTCTGAGGATAAGGATGCCAATCCTCACATTTTTACAACAAGTGCTTTAACCAATGTCCAACTCCCCAGCCCCCATGAGCTCTTAAATTTAGCCTTTCTCTTCTCTTTTTTTGGCAAGCAACAACGCTCCATGATTTACTCAAATATCAACAGACATCACTTTATATAGTGTATTTCCGTATGTGATAATATGGTGATACTTTTTTTATTAAATTCACTTTTATTTTTAATGAGGAAATATTGACATCACTGATGACTTTTTAAAGATAACACTGAGTGATATTCTTAGAAAATATGAACCCGAAAATATTTGACACAGTGAACATTTTATTCTTGCAGGTGTATACAATAATGACCAGGCGTGGAATTAGAAGTGAAGTGCAGGGTCTGTGTAATCAAACAAGTTGTAAAAATCATTGTATTTGAGAACATATATTGCTCAAATGTAAAAAACGGTTGAAGTGGACTTAGTTTAGTTATATTCTATGGGAACTAAACTTTCTTATTTTAAGAAATCCAGTCAGTAATTCTTTGAAACTTTCTTTTGTTTATAGAAATACATTTGAAAAAAACTCCCACATAAATTTCAGCCTGAGTCTTGTAATGTAAGTTTTAAAACATTAAAGATAAACATTTTCAAAGTTTTGATATTTGAGAAATATAAGGTATGACTTGAACATATAATCTTAATCTTTCTAAATTCGTAACCTTACTTAAACCCCAAACATATCATCTCATATGTTACAATTTTAAATGAGTATATTGTTGACCTTCCAAAAATAGTGCTACATATTTGTGCTAAATTTTCTAATATATATTTTATTAATTAATTTGTGTGTTTATGTGGTGTACATGTGTGCACATGGGTGCATGAGGGTGCTCAGCGAGCTGTTTAGGTGTCAGTAGAAGTTGGCTACAGGCTAATATATATATATA
>NW_008335436.1:6216881-6230483 GCF_000622305.1 Nannospalax galili | reverse complement strand
ATATGATTTGTTTATGCTCTCCACCCCGTGCACTAGTTTGCAAGCTACCATACTTAATTTTTTAAAAGAGAGTGCTGTTGCTCCAGTTAGGTCCTCATGCTTACATAGCAAGCACTTTACCTGCTGAGTCACCCTCCTAACCTCGTAAAAATATATTTAGTTTGAGGACATTGTGAAGAATATTTTTAAAATAAAATAGAAAACTACTACTTAAATAAAAATGTATATTTCAAGATACACTGACTGGAACTAAATTTACTTCAAAGAAAATTAGGGCATTCTATAAGATCTGTGGGTTAGAGCTCTTAAACTGCCAACTATTTTCAGAAGTAGCTGCGATTGACCAAAACATTTAAGTTTTGTGATAAATGTTTGCACATAGAGATTTTTTATTCCTGCCTTTAAAACTTGATAGTATTCTAATTAATTGTATCAATAAATAAGTTGCCATAGATTGCCTGTGTGTGAACCGGAATGCAGCCTGCTTTATAATAAGTATGCCATTTAAAGTCACACTTCCTGTCTCCTTATTTACTGTCATTCAGATTAAACTTCAACCCTCTCATTTAAGAATATGGCAGGTAAAGACTGGACTATGTGGTCTCTGATAGGTTCAATGGTATCCGTTTGGGTCGCTTGGCAGATGAAATGAGTTACCTCATTGTTCCTCACACCCGGAGAACACAAGGACAGCACTGTTCCTCTGCCAAGGGAGGCAGAGACTCATCTCTTGATATATATTATGTCACAGAACATTTGTCATACACAGTGCATTGATATCAGGAAGATCTTCCAAACAGATGGAGCACACAGTTGCAAGTTTGGTGAGTAATGTCTGATAATAAAAGGACATATTAAATTATCTAATGCTTCTCTGAGATGCTTAGATTTTTCTAAAACTAATTCCAACACCTCTGAAAAGAAACAAAACAAAACAGAACAATAACAGTATCACATTACTTTGTTGTTCCTACCACACACTCTCAAAGTCAGTGTGCTGTGGGAATGAGAACTGAGGTATTGGTCTGCCATATAGTTGATGGCTGAAATCTGCTAATTTTATTTGAAAGTTAAAATTTAAAGCTTGACACAGGGACCAATGAGCTGTGACTAGGTGAGCATTTAAAAAGTTGGCAGTGAGCTCTATATGCATGTCAGTTTTTACTTCAAGGGTGAACAATGGTGATATATGTTTGATCGCTCAGGTTGATTAAAGTCTATTCTTAATAATGAATATTGAAATAGGATGATAATAATATTATCATCTGAACCAATTTTCCCAGTATTTTCTCGTATTTCTTTCTATGATTTAAAGCAATCACACCTGGAACATTAGTGAACTAAATTACTACTAATATTACGCAAATTGTAGATGTGTTTTTTAAAGATACATCTTTTTTACTAAAGAAATTGGCTTTTGACAATTTTGTACATGCATGTAATATATTCTGATTGTATGTGTGTGTTCATAGTTAAATACTTCCAAGCAGAGACTAAAGTGAAATATTTGAATTAGGGTTTTAAACATTAATTTTGGAGCTTTTCCTTCCCTAGACACCAAGAGCTCAACTACTTATCATAAATTTGTTTTAATTTATTATTTTTTAAGTTGGGGGATTTTAATTTTTTTGTGTCTGATTATGTTGTCTGCATGTATGTAAGTGCATGCAACACTTGTGTGCAATGTCTGCACAGGCCAGAAGAGAGCATCACATCCCCCTTGAACTGGAGTTAAAGGGATGGTTGTTGGCCACCATGGGGGTGCTGGGAACAAAACTCAAGTCCTCTGCAAGAGCAGACAGTACTCTTAATGGCTGAGTCATCTCTCCAGCCCCTACTTTTATCTACTTTTTGCATACTTAGTACAATCTTTTGTTTATTTTATATATTCATTTATTCACTTATCCAAGTAATAAATTCCATAGACTGACTAAACAGTAAACAGGACTCCACTGAGATTTTTTGTTTCTCCAGGAGGAAATGTCTATTTCAGTTTTATTTATTTGACTCCTAAAGTGTTATTCTAGAGTCAATGTACAAAACATATATAGACTATATGGAAGAAAATTATTCAATTAATGTACTCAATAGATTCATGTAACTGTAAAATCATATTTTTCTGTATAGAGACCATCACTTCAATCATTTCTTGGCTAAGATCAAAGTGGATGCCAACAATTTAATAGTCTATTTTCCCCAAATTTTACATAGTCTATTAAATAACCACATGGAAAATGCACATACCTGTCAATTCCAAGACTTTTGGAAAAAACAGTGTCCAGAATCGGCACTGTTGGGCACGGAGCTTAGTGTGTATTCTTGACGACTCTGTGTTCAAGGTTAGGTACTTTTGTTCATTGCTTCTGAAGACCGGCCATCTTGTGCTATTGCTCTGGGTCCCATTGGGGTATCTAAATAAGTAAATGGAAAAATTACAGTTCCTGTGAAATCATTGTTGTATAAATACATTGTTTGTTCTCTGAAACTGTTAACAACTTTGAAATTTAAGAAAAGACTGAGAACATATTTGGATGATGTTGAGAACAGTGAACTAGGTTTTAGGATGTGAAGAATGGATGATCTTCATTTTTAGGAACTTGAAACACTATGTTAGTGAAAATCATAGGAATTAAAATTTAAAGACAATTTTAGTGTATGTATTTCTGTGTAACACAGAAAATTTTAACTTCCCATAAAATATTTACTGATTCACACATTTATTTTATTTCTTTGCTTTTACTCTAAACATTTCAATTAGATTTTTTCCTAATTTCACAAGTCTAACCATATCCAGAAACTTCATATGATCTTTGTGCTGATGTTTCTTATAACTGAAATGATGATTTTAAATTAATAACAGTACATTTGTATTTTAAATTCATTTATACTTCGTACCATTCAAAAATATGACTTCTATGGTAGTATAAATGGAAAATTAAAGACTATATTGGCTCTCAGTATTTAGTCTTTGATAAATCTACATATTTCTAATTTTATGCTTCTGTTATTTTTAGATACCAAATTAGGTACTAGAAATATAAACAGGATTAAAGTGGTAGTGCTAAGAGTCAATTTCTTTCTCTTGGACAAAATTATAGAAAAAAAATTCTGGTTGAACATTTCCTTAAAGGTTTAGCATGCAAAACTCTTCATCATTCATACAGATTTGTAGGTTATTAATAGGTAGAAATTTGTAAGCAGAGTAACTAGCTAAAAAATTTTGAGTCTAGAGGAAAACTCTGAATGAAACTAGCAGAGTTTGGAACAAAAGTTGGTATTCATCCAAAATGGCTGTCTAGAGGCAGATTGTGCAGAGAACTTGTAGCAAATAAGCACCATAAATTCACATTTCATCACAGAAGCAGGCGTACTCAAGCATGAACTTAGCAGTGTTAGCAATAAATAGCTTCCTGATGGACTAGTTGATTTTATGTAGGAACTGGATGATTTAATAAGGATTATTAATAACCAGAACTATTCAAGCTAAACCAATAACATCATAGGATTGAAACTTCCTGCTTTGGGGTATTATTTGAAAGAGGTCAAGAAGAAAATGTGTCCGGATCACAGAAGGCACACTTGTCTGGGAGAATTATGTAGTCTCTATCTTTCTCTCAAAGCTGAGGAAACTCCCAAGTCCAGCTGCTGGAGGCTGGATATCAGTGCATGAGAAGCACCACTGCACTTCAGAGCAGTAACTCTGATGTTGCTAAACTACCCAGTTTCCTTCAAATTCCACTCTAATTGACTTATTTTAATGGCACACTCATTCCTGAATCCTGCAATGGGTGATTTAAACAGAACTGACTTGTACTCAAGTTCAAGAGCAGAACACTAACAGCACTGCAGGAGTTCACTTAGCAAACATTGTCCTGTGAAATGACTTATGACATCCCACACTGTAACTCAGAGGTAATGAATTTCTTTTGTCATGGATGCAGTATAGTTTTCAAAAACATGATTGGAAGTAGCTATTCGAGTGTTAGAACATTTTACCCAGGAATTTGAAGAAATCTGTTAAGAATTTAAAACTTGAAAATAGGCACAATTCTCTTCCTGTCTGTATCAATTAAAAACTTGTGAAACACAGCAGAATTCCCAGATACACAATTCCGAAGCATCTATAAGTTGGATTGCACTTATAAGATGCATTTAAACATCTTAAGTTTTCTGCTTTTCCAAAACATTTTCTATTTTCTGTCACAAAATAAAGACTTGTAAGTGATTATAACCTAAAAACAGAAGAAACCGACACTTCTGTTTTATTTTCATTACCAATTCCTTTTTCTACTTTGAGATATGCAAAATGTTCTAAAGATCATTCATTATAATTTTCCTTTCATGTAAGTTTGTAAAGTTTTGTGGTATAGCTCATTGTAACAACAAAGGCAGAAGTTATCTTCCTAATGCCTGTACAACAAAACATTACCTGCCTATTATAGATATTTGGGCAGATATTTAATAATGGTTTTCCTTTTTATTTTTGTGGGTTTTTTTTTCTTGAGACAGGGTCCCACTATATATGTAGACACAACTGGCCTGGAACTCACTATGTAGACTATCCCAAGCTTGCCTAGATCTCACAGCAATCCACGAGCCTCTGCCTCTCTAGTTCTGGGATTGAAGGTGTGCACCACCACACCCAGTTTAAGAATTTATTTTATGAATAGATTATTTTAAAAGACATGCATCAACTTAGGGTTCCCCAATATGAAATAGTGAAAATTTATTTTTGTGCCACAGATTTTGTGGAAAATCTATTTCTACTCTTGCTTACCCTACCTTCACGGTTGAGAATTTTCTTGATTAAGAATTCTGAGATGTAATTTCTGGGTCTAACGAATGGCTCAATAAGTAAAGCACTTGCTGCACAAACACGGGAACCTAAGTTTAGATGCCTAGCATCCATGTAAAAGCAAGGTATGGCAGCTCATCTGTAACTGCCACTGCTTCATGGAAGGGATGAAGACAGGTCTCTGGAGTTAATGGCCAAACAGTCCAGATGAATCAATGAACATCAGGTTCAGTGAAACTGTCTCCAAAATAAGTCAAATAGTGAATGAGGAAGATACCTGATATAGATCTCTGACATCCACATGTACATATGCACAAACCACATATACATACAACACACATATACACAGAGACTTAAGAGATATAATCTATAACTTATTTGTAATTATGTTAAATAGCTAATTGTGAAGTGAACATATTTCAATGTGTTTTAAGATCTAACAAAATGAAGGAGTTATATTTTGAAAATCCAGGGCTGGGGAGATGGCTTATCAGTTAAGAAAACTAACTATTCTCGCAGAAAACCTGGATTTTCATCCCAGCACCCACATAGTGGTTAACAACAGTCCATAACTCCAGTTCTGGGGGATCCAATGCCTTTTTCTGTCCTCTCTTGGCATCACTCAACATGAGTGCACTTATACACATGCAAGCATAACACTCATACACATAAAATAAAATTAAAAAATTTAAAACATTTGAAAATCCACTTAAAATATTTCACTTTACTGAGGGCTGATGTGATTTTACTTCAAAAACATTAGTAAGTACAATTCTATGTTAAGGACTAGAGGGGCTGCAAGTCAATTTGAATTTAGAAAAATAAGTTCACACACTAGTTCAATCAAACAATTCATTAATTCAAATCATTCACCATTAGAGCTGGAGAGATGGCTCAGTCAGTGGTTAAGAGGACCCAGATTCAGTTCCCAGCACCCACATGGCAGCTAACAGCCATCTGTTACTCTAGTTCCAAGGGATCCAATGTCTTCTTCTGGCCTCCATAGTCATTGCATGACACAGGTGCACTTACATACATGCAGGCATTAATATACTCATACGCACAAAAAATAACGAAAAATATTCAAATCACATACTATGATAAATATTCAAATCACAGGATGTTGAACAAACAAAAAAAAGAAGTCTTGCATTTCACATACTCATTCCGAGAAACAGATATGTCAGATGGCAGGCACAAGAAAGACTATAAAATGGAGAATGGGGATAGCAGAAACGGTGGATCTGTCTCTGTTTTGGGTTAGTGGTGCAAGGGAATGTATAGTGACCTATTTATTATTTTTAGTTTTTACACTAATAAATCTGTTTGATGGAGTGCCATGTGATGCTTTGATACATGTACATATTTGGTAATTTTTCATCAGGTTACACATATCTGTTTCTTCAAGCATGTCATTTATACATAAGTGAAAATTCTTCTAGTCTTTTGAAATACATGGCTGCAAGTGTTATCTATGTTCTCCCTATACTTTTGGATTCTTGCTCCATATGTGATACTTACCTACTAAGAAGTGTCACATCATGTTCACGTAATAGTTTAGGTTTATAAGATGACTTAAGGCGGAGCCTGCCACACTGATAAATGTAGACTTGGAGCTGGCTTTGTAGAAACGACCTGACATGTTGAGAGTGTTGAGATTTCTACTCCTATGACAGTCAAGGAAAAGGGCCAAAGACTGAACTTAGCCACATGAGCAACAATATATTCAGTCATGCCTATAATCTAGAATAAAAATAATCAGAATGGACACAAAGCTTTGGTGAGCTTTATATTGGCATACCTCTGTGAACATGGCCATGACTGATAGGATAGTAACGCACCTCTAAAGACAGAGATTTTTATTCTAAAGCTCTTGAAGGAGATTCTGCTTTACGTGTCTCCATCCTTGACTGGTAATGATGTATAGTTTCTTATGTAATACAACAGTTATTATTGTAGAAATTTCCTGAGTTCTGGGAGTCACTGTGGTAAATTACCAAATCAAGAGTGTCCAAAATTCCAAATTTGTAGTAGGCTATTGTGAAGCAAGGGTATTCATTCTTGGGGTACATTTATTTGTGACTGTTATCAGAAATCGTGAATGGTTTTGTAATCTGAAATACTTTGATTTTAAATTCAACTTAGACTAACTCAGCCACTTTGTAATTATATTAAGATAGGGATTTTAAATAAATTCATGAAGAAGATGATGACTGGGCTATGCAGTTGCTTTGAGGAAGAACTCTCATTCTAATGAATGGAAAGTGCAGTGTGTGAGATGGGCATACTGAGATAGGATACAGGAAAACCACATTCTTTACTGCCTTGCAGTTCTTCAAAAATATTTTAGTCTGAGTAGGAAGGGGAAGGATATGGAAAGTTTGCAAAAAGAAATGATAGGCTCTTGCTTGCATTATTTAAAACATCATTTGGCTGCAGTTCTGGAAAAGTAATGGCAGATGTTCAAGGTTAGAAGCAGAGAGACCATTAGAAGGTTGTTTAAAAAAAATTGAGGTGAGAGATGATTGTTTTGAAGAGGAGGCAGTTGTACAAGTTAAGAGAAGTGATCAGTTCTTGCATATCTCCTAAGGATAAAACCCTGATGGTGGGTTAATAAATGGGACAGAGTACCAAGCAAGGGCTTCCAAGATTCTCTTCTAAGAAACCACAAGACTGAGTAGAATTATCATTCATTCTGGGATATGTAAGACCACAAGTAGAACATATTTGGTAGGCACAGACAAAAGTTTGCTTGTGGTAAATGTATTTTCCTTTTAGTTTTAATAATATCCATTTTAGCTAATGCATAAGCACTATACTGCATAATATTTTAATCAGGATATATATGTATATATCTTATGCATTATTTCTTTATCTTGGAAACATTCAAATCCTTTCTTTTATCTTTTTAAGTACTGTAAGTTATTTTTATCTCTAGGCACCCTACACTGTGATGAATAACTAGAATGGCTTGTTCCTGCATAAATATAAATTAATTGTCTAACCATCCACATTTCGCCACCTAAGTCCCCCCAACCCCTGAACTCTGGGAAACATTGTACTGCTTTTGACTTCTAGGAGATCAGAATTTTCAGATTTGATGTATGGGATCATGTCCTAATTTTTTTTTCTGTTCCTGGTATATTTCATTTAATATAATGATCCACTCCCAATGGCATACTTCCTCCAGCATGGCTCCACCCTGTAATGGGTCCATAACTTTCCCAAACTGCACCACCAACAGGGGACCAAGTGTTCAAATCCATGCGCCTATGCAGGAAACTTCTCATTCAAATCACCACACTCAGTAAAGCAAGTCAGAAAAAAAAATTTTTAAGTGGGAAAGTATAGGACTACATATTTGCCAAATAATAGTTTCAAATTCAACAAATTTATGTTCATCCTGAGCATTTACAGAAATAGAAATCAAAACCATGATGATATACTCTCTCTTTTTCATTGGAACAGCTGTCAAAATTGTCAAATAACAGAATTACGCAATAAAAAACAGATAAAAGACATACATTAGCATATCCAAATGAAAATATAAAGAAATCAGAATTCATATACTATTTATGGATAAGTAAGTGAAGCCATATAGAAGTTATTCAGTATGCTTTTTTTGTGAGATCTTACAATTCTGCAACAAGTTTTATATCCCGAGGAAATTAAACCAGTGTACTTCCATGTGAACTTCCATATTCATTACATCACTACTCACATCAGCTATCCAGTAGAAACAAACTGGCCATGAACTATTGAGTGGATAAAGAAAATCAGACAGATGAAAGAAAAGAAAGAAGAAAGAGAGAGAGAGAAAGAAAGAAAGAAAGGAAAAGAGCGATACTAAAAAATAAGGAAACCACCTGGTTGGTAGCCTACACTATTAATGTGAGTCCTCCAGAGGCAGGAGAAATATTTCTGTTACTTTAAGGCCACCTTGGTCTACACAGTGAGTGTCTGGCCAGCCAGGGTTAAGTAGTGAAATACTGTCTTTAAAAACAGATTAAGGAAATCCTTTAATTTGTTTAAAATCCTATTGTTTTTTAGTGGAGATCATTTTTTTTTAGTCTTTTTTCATATCGTTTGCACGAATACTCTTCTACTCTGTAGGTTTTATCTAGGCTGTGACTATTTCCTTTGCTATTTAGGTTTTTGTTTTGATATAATGTTGTTTGTGAGTTTTAGTCTTTGCCTCTCATGCTTTGAGAGTGTTGCCAAAAATAAAAATATGTCCTGCATCAATGTCTTGAAGTGTTTCCATTCTGTTTTCTTCTAGCAGATTCATATTTTCAGGTCTTATGTTGAGGTATTTGATCCATTCTGGTTTATATTTGCATAGGGAACAGGGACGAATTTTTAATCTTCCTCATGCAAATATTTCCCCAGCACTATTTATTGTATATTGTTGATGCCTTAGTGGAGAACCAGTTGGGTAAGAATTCATGGAACTGTTTTTTATGCATCTGCATACCAAGTTGATACCCATGTGCCCCTGACTATTGCTGAACTGTTCAATAGGTATGTGTGATGAGAGTAGAAATTAAGAACTGGCCACAACATAGAAACATTAAGAGGGCAGTCTCAATGAGGGACAATCTAGATCACGTGGCCTTTGTGCATGTGTATGGGGCATTGCCATGGTGTGTCTTAACTGATGTAGGAAGACCCAGCCTGGCTGCATTCTCTCGTTTGGAGCCCTGCACTGTAAGAGTAGAAGAAGCAAGCTGAGAACTCTGTGTTTGTATTTATTTCTCACCGCTCTTGACTGTGGATAGCACGGGACCAGCTGTTTCAAGTTCCCACTCCCTTGTCCTCTTTGCTATGATGGACTGTAACCTGGAGTTGAGTGAGAAAATATTTTTTTTCCTCTAAGCTGCTTTTTGTCAGGATATTTTGTCACAGCAATAGAGATGAAACTAACACAGTAAGATATGAAATCAACAATAGATGAATGGATAAAGCAAATATGATGTATATATACAATGGAATTGTACTTGACCATTAAGAAGATGAAATCCTAGTCAGCATGGTGGCACATGCCTTTTATCCTAGCACTTGAGAGGCAGAGGCAGGCAGATTTCTGTGAGATCAAGGCCAAACCTGGTCTACATTGCCAGATCCAGGCCACCTAGGATTACATGGAAAAAACAATAATATCCAATCACTTGTGGCAAAAAGAGGAAAATGGAAGACATAATGATCAGTAAACAGATAAAGAAAGATTAACATGTTATATTGTCTGTTGTTTATCTGAATGTTGAGTAATCATCTCTAGGGGTTGGAATGAAATTTATAGAGTAGAGGGTGAAGGAGGTTAGGTAATAAATAGAAGAGTGAGATGGAAGAGCTCTACTGTTGCAGAGTGCAGCAGAATGAATGACTAAGAGAGCATCTCAAAAATTGTACATGCAGTGTATTGATGAGATTCCCATGTTACTCTATTTTGATCAGTACATATTGTGCACATGTATTGAACTATCACACAGTACTTCATGAATATGTGCAGTGATTATACATTAATTTAAAAATTTTAAGGGCTGGAGAGATGTTCAGAGGTTAGGAGCACTGGCTGCTCTTGACAAGGACCCAGATTTGATTCCCAGAACACAGATGGCAGCTAACAAGCATATCTAACTCCAGTTTCAGGAGATCCAATGCCCTTTTCTGACTTTTGAGGGCATTGCATGACATGGTGCACCCACCCATATGCAAACATTACACTCATACACATAAAATAAAAATAATAAATAAAATATTTTTAAAAGAGCTGGAATCATAGCATTCCTTATTTGACCATTATTCATTTTGTGCACTTATTAAATTATCATATGCTACTCCACAAATATGTATAATTGAAATAACATAGTAAAATCCAAACTAGAAGCAAGAATTTAAACATTATATTATCTTGTTCATGAGTTAATTTCACATGTTAAATTTCTGTTTCAAATGAAGATCATATAGAAGCAGTGAATTATAGTGACTCATCTTTATTGACAGAACCTCTACATTCCAAATGAGTCACACTCTGTCTTTAATACAGTCTTTTCCTAGAAACACTGAAAATGTGACTCAGTGTGTTAATTTCAATATAAACACTATAATTTCAAATCCATATGTTGTAGTCTACTAATTATAGGATACACAGTATCCAGCCCTCCTCATGTCATATATTTCCAAGTCCTGCCTCATCTCTTCATCTTCCCTGATAACCACAAGGAAGAAGACTTTTTTTTATCACTTCACATAACTTTAGCCTACGTTTCTCTTTCTCTCTCGGTATGTTTCTGTCTCTCTATCTCTCTCTCTTGCTCTTCCACTCCTTTTCACTATTCTCCTTGGAGGATAAGTCACATGAAAACCCTCATTTATTCATTTTTCTTATTTGTTTTTTTACTTTTTTAAACCTTAAAAAATTATTTATTATTTTTATGTGTATGCCTGTATTGCCTGCATGTAGGTAGGTGCACCCATGTCATGCAATACCCGTGGAGGACAGAAGAGGCTGTTGGCTCCCCCGGGACTGGAGTTACAGACAGTTGTTAGCTGCCATGTGGGTGCTGGGATTTGAACCCAGGTCTTCTGCAAGAACAATCAGTGTTCTTAACTGCTGAGCCATCTCTCCAGCCCCCATTTATCTTATTTGTAGCCTGAAATTACCTGACTCAAAGGTGTGCGGCCAAGAAATAAGATCAGGATATCTGTGAATAAGAAACATCATGACAGGCATTTTAACTTACCTTTTTGTCCTTTAGCAGAGTAAAAGTCGTGAATGGTCTCGTGAAAACTACATTCAGAAACGCACAACCCCTAGGCAATTATTTTTCTACTTTTAGGAAAGTTTTTGTTTTTTGGTACAAATAGTGGAGAATTCTGCTTTGGATCATTTTTACTGTGGCCATCTGGCACTCTGAAACAATTTTAACATTTGCCTTACGTCTTCATTATTTTCCCATGGCAGTTTTCAATTTAAATAAAAATAATTGATCACATAGAATATAATTTGTGTCTAAAACACACACCTTTAGAAAGTGAGATGTGAAAATTTACTACCATCAGAAAAAAATCAGGTCCAATGAAGCAAATGTGAACCTAAGAAAATAAGGCATTTAGCTGTTAACATGAATAACAGAGGTGACAGCTAATGAAAACATTCACACATTGGTTCTACTATTTTGACATATTTATATAAAGAACAGAAAAAAAATCTTTTTTACATAGTAAACAAATTCAAACTTCGTATTTATGTAACCACTGAAAATGAAGTCATAGCATAATATGTTTCAGGAAAATATGGAGATGTCAGACTTTTTAGCCTTCTGAAGCTATAACAATAAGCTAAACAAAGGAACATGAAAAGGGAAAGGTTTATTTTAACTCATGGTTTTGGAGAATTCACCTTACGGCCAACTGCTTTGGGCCTGAGCCATGGCAGAATATCATGGTGCTGGGACTGGGTAGAAGGCATAAGGATTGCAGATTGGAAACAAAGAAAGCAGAGACCAGGAACAGTAGTCTTCCAGGGACTCCCTGTGATGGAATTCCTACAGTACATCAGCTTCCTAGTTTGATCCACAGAGGAGGTCAGAGTCATCCTGATGAGTCACCTCCTGAAAGTCCACCAGCTAGCAACAAAACTTCACACAAGAACTTAAAGGGGCATTTCAGGTCCAAACCATAACATATTTGAAATAGAAAAGGTTAAAAAAACAGAAAGGTAAACAGACAAAGATAAATAAAATTGTATTTCTACCCCAGGATCATCTACTCATTTTTCTTTTACATAAAGGAAGTTCTACCGTCAAAAAGAAAAAGAAAAAAAGAAAAAAAGAAAAAAAAAGGTCACCAAGTAAATTTCAAAGTAGTTCCAATTCTACCTAGGCAAATTTTATATTACTGTATGTTATTGATAAATTTAACCAAGTTGTAGTATTGATTTTATTTAATTAAGTGTTCTACAATTTGTTCAGTCCTTAAAACTTATCAAAGATGGCTTTTCTAAATGTAAT
Organism: Nannospalax galili; assembly: GCF_000622305.1. NCBI lineage: Eukaryota > Metazoa > Chordata > Mammalia > Rodentia > Spalacidae > Nannospalax > Nannospalax galili. Next base: position 6,217,676 of record NW_008335436.1, on the reverse strand, counting down.
GAATTAGTTCTAACATTTATTCTAATTACATACCCAACTAAAATAAATTTGTTGCCACTGAATTATATTAATTTAACTTAGTAAAATTAATTCATGAATGCATTATCCATAGTTGAGCCATATTATTTCCGTTTTAATCCACATCAATGCCTTAGGTTGATTAATTTAAGTGACTTCATGTTCTGTACTGCATGGTATTTCACAAACTTCTGAGGTTAATATTAAATGGAATAATTTAAATATATTTTTTTCATGTATATATACATGTATATGGAGACTCTAATCTGTTCAGACTTCTATAGTAACATGTCAACTTCTTTATAAACAGGTCTGGAATCTGGAAAAAACGAGATTAAGGCACTGGCAGGTTTGCTGTCTGCTGCAGGCCTGTGACGTGGTTCATATTCATTTTCTTGCTTGTTGTCCCATGATAGACATGATGGCTAATCCTGGGTGTAAATCTGACTGGATTTGGGATTAAGTGAAACGAGAGAGATCTTCTTGATTGGATCATCTGAAGATGGAAGACACACCCTAAATGTGGGTGTTACCTTCTAATGGCAGCTGGTATAAAAGGCCAAGGCAGAGGAGAACACAAGGCTTCTTGCTGCTTGCCTTCTCTCTCGCTGGTGAGTTGCCTTGCTGCTGTAGACTGAAGACTACCTGATCTTTTGGAATTTGTCAGACCTTCAGCACCAGATTGGGACTGCTGAGACATCCAGCCTCGTGGACTGAGCGACTACGGATTCTCAGCCTTTCCAGTGTGGTGCAGCCATTGTTGGACTACTCAGACTC
>NW_008335436.1:6201651-6216834 GCF_000622305.1 Nannospalax galili | reverse complement strand
GTATATATGTACTGGTTCTGTTTCTTTAGAGAACCCTGACTAATACAGTAGATAAAGGAAGGTGATTGTTCTCTCTTCTCTGAGAATTCTAGCTACATTACCTAATGCCATAACATTGAGAGTTAGGATTTCCACAGATCAGTTTTAGGGGGAAAGAATCCTTCTGTATATAGTAGATAAAGGCACAAACACACACTTGCATATATTTATATATTCTGCAACTTGAATATCAAGAATATAAAATAGCAACAAAATATTCAACACTATAATATCAAATTAATGTAATGCAGTGTAATGATGGCCAAGTAAATAAAAAAGAATTGTATGTTGAGCTTTAGAACAAACTCATCTATTATTTCACATCTTTTTGTGTATGCTCAGTGTTTATCATAAGCCTGGAAGACAGTGAATGTTCCTAGAAGACTTCCTGACATGACAACTACGTGAACAGCCTTCAGAACCTGACAGCATTTTCAGCTCAGTCATTATAACGCAACTTTTTACAGTATTGCAAAAGGAAAATATGGCCTTATTTTCATTCTTTGGAGGAGAATGTTCTCAATATTACCATTCTAAAATTGAGGTAAAAAAAAATCACCTTGATCCCTTAAGTATCCTGAAGCAATACATGTGATTTCAATGTGCTGTGTCATGTGCATGAGTTGTTGCAACCCTTGTTTTCAAATGGAAACTTAACTCAGTTTTCCCAAGCCCCAATTATGTCCTCCCTCCTGACTCACTTTGTTAGGACAGGATTAATGATTGGACGCTTCCTTTTAAGTAGGCTAAGGGCAAAAGATTAATTACCAAAGCAATGGGCAGATTGAATAGCAATGCACTGACAATTGGGAATTTTCATAGGTGGAACACTGGTAATGTAGATCTTATTTAATACAACTATCTAAATCTAGTTCACTTTAATTATGTTCTCTTTCATATTTCTGATATTTCTACTGCAAATTGTGGGAATGAAAGAAATAATTATAGAAAAACAATTCCATAGACTCACTGCTCTGTTGTATTTTCTTAATTAAACAGTGAGGTTTGTTCTTCTAGGCAGGAATATCAGTTCTCAAAAGGATTCAGCTGAAAGAGCAAATGTTATTAATTTTCAGTGATCCAAAAATTCATAAATAATTGGCATTGGGGTCCAAATATAGCGTGTGAATAGATTTCATGTTTAAGTTATGAAAATTGTATTATTTGGGGCCTTTGAGATTGCTCAGTGAGTATAGGTACTGGCTATGAAGCCCAATAATCTGAGTGAAATTCTTGAACCTACATAGTTGAAAGAGAAAACCTGTCCTCTGTCCTTCATATGTACACTGTGGCTCACGTGCAAATATTCACACACATGCATGAACACACAAAAAACTGTAATAAAAATATTTTAAGAAATATCATTTTATCATTCACAACCAGTAGATTGGACACACTTAACTTCAAAAGGCTATTGGAATACAGTCTTTGAAGAGGGAAATAAAAAATGGGGGAAAAGAAACGGGAAGGGGAGGGGGGAAAAGATGGATAGAGAAATGTTCCAAGGACAATTTATGACTCATATGATCCTGTTAAATAATCTGGCCAAAAGGCCTGCCACATCATATTTCTAGGAAAAGGAAATGAATGAGTGGGAGATTTCTTTTCATTGAACTCTTGTGAAAGAGAATATACCTTACTTCAATGAAATATGTAGTAGAAGGATGAAGCATATTTAGCTGCACCATCACCTTTTGAGTTTATAAGTGATTAACAGCTGTAGTTACTGAGGGTGTGCAAAACATTGAATGAAGTTTTAACACAGACATTAAGCAAACACCAATTATAATACAGCTATGTATATGCTACGTAAACAGATGCATTACAACCAAGAATATTCATTCTGAAGGATGAGGAGGGGCATCAATATCACAGTAACCTTTTATTCTTTTTTCTGTCACCTGCTGACAGAACCTTACCCAGATTGTTCATTAGTGTTGTTTAAATCAATTATATTTAAGAAAATGCCTCATCAAGCCAGGCACAACATATTTCTGCTTTTAATCGACATTAAAATCCTGCTTCCAGACTCTGAATTTTGCTTAGACTCATTTTCATTTAAAATTTATAACTGAAAATCAGATGTCCATTTTAAACTACATTTTTGAGAGTGTTTAAACCTCAATTAGTTTTTAAAGAGGTTTGTGTACTTTACCCACAGTCCTAAACTCTTCGCCAAGGAAGCTGGATAGCATCCTGGAAACAAACTAATTCCTAGCGGTGTGCAGATCTCGTTTAGTGAGTGGGATACACTGAGTATCTTGAGTTGTTCATCAGCCAAAAGGGCAAAGGTTGCCAGACAAAGAGCTTTAAGATCTTCAGTGACTGTTGGTATGACTGATAAACAAAGCTTTCATGGTCTGAAAGATTACTTTTTCTTCTTTCCTTCATATTGTTCGGAGGGTTTGTATTAGTTGCACAGTTAAAGAAAAATATCAAGCAATGTTTAGCCTCCTCCAGGAATCCAGAAAATGAAATGGAAGATAAGAGAAGGGAAGGACAAAGCTTTCCTTCCTTCCTTCCTTCCTTCCTTCCTTCCTTCCTTCCTTCCTTCCTTCCTTCCTTCCTTCCTTCCTTCCTCCTCCCTCCCTCCCTCCTTCCTTCCTTCTTTTCCCTCCCTCCCTTTCTTTCCCTCTTTACTTCCTTCCTTCCCTCCTATCCCGCCCCCCCATCTTTCATTAGCTTGGCAAGTATATCCAGATGTTTGAGCTAATTTCTAAATGTGAAGATGCAGTATCTTGGTAAGTACTGATGTTTTCCAGTGACAGCAAAGCAAATGTTATCATTTGGATGCAATCATGAATCCCCGAGGAGCGACAGCCCAGTGATCTGCCGGAGAGTTCTAATGTACTTTCACATAATGGCAGTAGAGCACCTATTTTAATAATAGGAAGACTTTGCATTAAATATAGATTAAAAAAAAACAATTTCAAGCTTGAGACAAATTGGCTTCTCTTCAGAGTCTTCCAAGTTCTATCAGCTTTGCTCTTCGTGTCTGTTCGCTCTAGTCTGTGCCATAAAACTGATGGCAGCCAGCCCACAGTTTCAGGAATGAGCAGAGGAAATGCCAAGAAAACATCCTGGAAACTTTGTTCTGGAGTGTCAGGAGCAGGATTTTAAAGGAATGCGTGAATGTTCATAGGGATTATGGAAATCTAATACTCTGAAAAAAAACGATTCAGACTAAGTGATTCTGTAATGGGGAATTGGAACACATCAAATAATTAACTTTGAATTCAGTTATTTTGTATTACTCTTTATACATGTGGCACATGTATTTGTCTAATTACCTTGAGTACATGTTAAAGGCCCATGAAAGTAGATAACAGATTCTGTTCAGCTGTACTGTAGAACAGTTAGTGTTCAATAGCAGTCTGCTCAGACAAACTTTACCAGACAAGCTTGTGGAACTAGGTAATCCATGATTTTGAATAGAACTTCAGTCGTTGGAATAATACCACATAATCTTATGAGCCAGTGAGAAGGTTCAGTGGGTGAAAGCACTTTCCATCAAGCTTGATGACCTGAGTTCCGTCCGCTGGACCCATATGTTCAAAGGGGAGATCCAACACATGTCAGTTGTCTTCTAACCTCCACATGCATGCTCATGGCATGTGTGTAGGCACAGACACGTGCAATAAAATTTAATAATAAAAACATTATAAATTATAGTCTACTTTACAGCCTGCTTTTGCAAAGAAAGAACAAAGTGGATTTTTTCTCTCTTAAACATTCAGAGTTTATGTTGAATAAGATATACTTTAAGGTTTCCTGAGATTAGCTTCAAATAAATGAACATGTGAATAAAAAAAGTGTACTTTGTGGCTAAACAGATGGCTCAGTAGTTAAGAGACTACTGCTCTTGTAGAAGACCCAGGTTCAGTTCCCAGCACTCACATCAGATGGATCACAATAGGCTAAAACTCCAGTTCTAGGGAATTTGATGCCTTCTGGCCTCTATGGGCGTCTGCATGCATGTGGTAAACATAAACTCACAGCAGGCACACACACACACACACACACACATATACACACACATACACAGGAATAAAAATAACAAATATTAAATCATTTTTGAAGGAATAGTGTACTTTAACAAAGAATTTTAAAATTTTTATGTCTAAGACCATTGTCTACGGATATTTTTTTTGAGACAAGATCTTCTGTGTAGCCCCAGCTGGACTGGAACTCACTATGTAGACCAGTCTGGCGTCATCTCATAGTGATCCACCTGCCTCAGGCTCCTGAGTGCTGGGCTAAAAGTGTGTGCCTCCATAATCAGCTGGTCTATGGAGTTTTATAAAACAACTCAGTTATTCTCAACAAGCATCTTGAAGAAGTTGAATCTATTATTTAGTTTTTATAGCTGAGGAAGCTGTAGTTCTGAGAATAATTAGCCCCAGATTAACCAACGAAATGGCAGACTTTAAACTTAAAAGGTTGAATTAGTGAGCACAAAGCCAGAATCCAAAAGCATCAATCTGGGGCTTTTTGTGGAGGTCAAGGACAATTAGAGTTTTCAAAGTTTTCTTCTTATACCATGTTGAGTTCTATAGTTGGAACTCAGGTCATTGGGCCTGGTAGGAACAGCCATTATTTACGGTGCCATCTCACCAACCATTAAAATTTTATATTATTGTTTCCTATTGAAACATGGTTGAAACAGTTTTGAAAAGTCAATTATGGAGCTAAACTATGCCATTTTTCCTGGAAAATGAATGGTTGTACCTATCTCCTTTGCCCATTTATTCACTGCTTACCCAAGACACATTCCCATATTGTGTAGCAAAATATTGGTAAACTTTGATAGACTAAATATTTTTAAACATTCCCACTCTTCTGATTTTCATAATTTTTTTTTCTATTTAATATACCTTTTAGGGTACAGATAGCATCTGAGATTCACAAGAAAACTGTTACCTACATACTCTTTAAGCTTCTAATAAAGCTATCTGCAGTTTTATTTGAACATCCTTCTAAGCCTGAAATCCTGCCTTGTGCTGATAATCAAAATAAATTCTGGTGAAAACTTTTAAGATGTTGAACCCAGAATAATTTTATATACAGTGTATACAATATCCAGTGTGCAAATAAGTATTCTATGTAGTGTGAATAATATGGTATAAACTAAGGTTGAATATATATTTATGTGTATTTTGATTTTGTGTATCTATATGACTTTTATTTCCTAGGAAAAGCAATATGAGAAAGTCCAGACACATCATTTTAATAAGCACAAATATGAATGAAACTTTTTTTTTCTAAAAAAACCTTTCAGTATAATAAGTATTTCATGCCGCTTTTGCTGTGATCCATCTATAACAGAACCCGAATATTTAGATACTTTTCCAAAGTGATAAGCTAAGAAAGTAAAAATTTTAACCATTAAGGTGTTGATAAATGTGAAATAATTTAGATGATAAATTTAGTATGCTAAATTTTTCAACTACTTGTTAGTAAAAAAGTTTGATATAAATAATTTTAAATCTATATTAATTTTAGTAAGTTACTATATATAAATGACATATATAATGCCCTGTTACTTCCAGTAACTTTTCTATTCCAATGATAACTTCTAATTAACTAATGCTACTTAGTCAACTAAAAGTTAATCTGTATCGCCTCCTACTTGCATCTTCTATCATATTACATTTTAGATTTCAATCATTTCCTTTTGAAAGTTCTTAGCATACAATGGATTATTAGCATATAATCTGAATATATTAAAATTAAAAGTTTTGGCTTAAAATTGTTTAAATCAACTTTTCTGAGTATGTCTTCTTATTTGCTCTACTTTTAAAGCAGGTTTTGCTCAATATAAATAATATATCATTTAAATACAGTTGAGGTTCCGTGATCCCTGATTAAGATCATTTAATCTCCTATCCAAGGCCTTATTTTTTCTACACTATCTGCAGAAAGAGATATTAGCTTTTGCTGGTTCACTTTCCATAACAGGGTATGTTTCAATGGACAAGATGTCTCTAACCCCTGACAAACACCTTCTTTGTTAATTCTGGTTGACAATACAGATGTTCATTTGTACCCTGCTAGAATTTTAGGCATCGAGTGTTTGTAGTTGTTCTTGTCATTTTTCCCTAAAGCAAATATCTTTTTAAATACTTGGCTAAAACTCTCATTATCTTTCTTTGTGTACAGGCAGAACATGCCTAAATTGTCTTTTGTGGCACATTTGTAATCGTTATCCCTAAGCAGGACAACCAAATAGTTTCCAGTTTGTAAAAGCTACTGAGTCATAGGCAAGAATTATGGGGTGAACCAATGGAAGATAGTGAAGGCAAGCAGCTTCCATACTGGCTTTGGCTATAGCTCTCTGCCTCTTGGACACAGACATGAGAAGGAGAACAGACTAGTCTTGCTTTCTAACAGAAGCTAAGCACAGCTCAGGCAGTCCTTCCAGAATCTTCTTTAGTGATCATGGTAAATGTGATTTCTGAGTAACTTGTTAATTGAAGATAAGTCCATCACAGTATTTTATTCAAGGCAAATGTACCATAATGGGAACTATAAATATGATTAATTTGAACAAAGAAATACTTGATAACCTTAGAATTTAAGTTAAGAAATGGTTTTGGAAACCATTTCATGAATTGTATGCAAAATTATCTGTGGAAATGGTAAAGAATCAAAAGCAGCATATTTGCTATCAAATTCTGTACTGTTCTATAAGTGGGGCTATAGAACTATTGTTACAATCAAATAATCCCTAACATTTTCTGTGAATACAAAATGATGAAATGAAAAATAAACCATGAGATATAAAATATGAATAAAAGTTGGAAATATTAAAATATCTTCAATTTCAGGAGAAGGACAGTTTGTGATATTTTAGGTGGAAGTTTTATAAAGAATATTTCTGCCAATAATATATGCATCTCATGTTTAAGTTTCCTTCTGATGAAATGAGCTCTGGTGTGTTATTTTTAGATACAACAGCTTAGAAACAATTTTAAAATCAAGAAACTGAGTTGAGGAGCTGGAGAAATGGCTCAGTGGTTAAGAACACAGGTTGTTCTTGAAGAAGATTGGTTTCAAATCACACTGGGTGGTGAACACAAAAGGATAGGCATTCAAGGCTAGACTGTGATATAGGATACTCTTCATTAAACACAATCATCCACCAAAAGCCTTAATGTTAAAATTCAAGAAAGCATGCAACTCAGAAAAACCTTGTATTTCAGGCTGGAGAGATGGCTCAGTGATTACAAACACTGGTTATTCTTGCAGAAGGCCCGGGTTCGAATCCCATCCCCACATGGCAGCTAACAACTGTCTGTAACTCCAATTCCAGGGGATCTGACAGCCTCTTCTGTCCTCTACGGGCATTGCAAAACATGGGTGTACTTACCTACATGAAGGCAATACATGCATACACATAAAATAAAAAAATAATAAAACATTAAAAAAAGAAAAGAAACTGAGTTGAAAAAGTATTTATTACAAGTTATATTAGTTGTGTGGCCTTTGGAAATTTAAACTCTACAGTAATGAATGGTTTTATTTATAAAATAGAGATATTAATGACTTTTATGGCATGGGTTAAAAAAAATAAAGTGCATTTTCTGTGCCAAAAGTTTAGAATTCTGCCAGAACTATAAACTATTGAATGAATAGGAACTATAATGATGAAAATAAAGGACAGAGGAGGAAGACCATCCCATTTAAAGGACCATAAACCCTACTCCCTTGACAACCACATCCAGTGTAGTCATTGCTAGCAGACTTTCATACACATACTCATCTGGATGCATCTTCAGTGATACCCGGGAGGTGTGCTTTGTCAGGGAAACAGACATGCAAAGGGATTAATATACTTGGTAGTCATGTGTTGCACACATGGCTGTCATAGTCACATGCTTCTCTGTCTCATTCTATGCTCTTTTTGCTGCACTACAATATCCTGGAATTTGAGTCACAATGTGGAGACAAGTAACTGATATGATTTTTCATATGATTTATACAGAGAAGTTAGTAATCTCCATAAGGTAGACTTTACTTAAAATATGTATATATTTTATGCTCTTTCTCTCTCACCACTTCCATTATTTTCTCTCACATTGTTAACTTTCTCTTCTGTATGTGGAGCTAAAAATACATTTTAATTGTGTTTCTGCTTCTTATGCAGATGCTCATTAGTCTAAGGCTATTTCTGTATTTTGAGTTCCTAGATTAAAAACACAAGCTAATTTAGTAGGTAACCAAATTTAAAGTTTATTTTGCCACAAATAATAGCTAAGCTTTAGACAATGACAGGGAGCCAACTGACCAGGCTATGCCCAAGTAAGGCAAGTATCTCGTGACATCCAGTCATATCCAATCAAGTGGTTCCTACATTTTGTTCCCTTATTCAGGCTATGAAAACCCACTATACACACTGGTAGCAAAACTCTCTGAGTCCCTTCGGTACTGTGCTGCCAAATTATGAATTGTTCTTTGTGCAGCTCAACTGTGTGACATTAACTGTGGCTCCGGCATGATGGGAGCAAAGATGCAGGAGAATGAAATGATGAGCCATAGCCAAGTAGCAAGTTCTGACAGACTAGCTGGATAACGTTCATATCTATTCCTTTACTTTTTCCTCATTGGGATTAAACCAAGGGATGCTGCAATATTTTAAAATTATGTATTCTCAACTGTAGATTTCAATGAAGATAAATGTTATTTAAAATCACTATCATATATTCCATGTTCTAGCATGTTCCACAAGTAATACCTTTAATAAACAACCATATTACAGCTCATATTTTTTTCTTATCTGTCCACTCTCTTGAAAAGCTTATTCATTCTTGCTGTTAATAATTCTTTAAGTGGAGATCCACATATCTCTCCACAATCCTTCATTAAGAACATTTTGATGGGCTCCAGTTGTAAAATTACACACTTTGTTCAGCTGCCTCCCTCCATCCTTATGGACCCACCTTCACCATCCTGGTCCCCTTATGTTCTTCAGCCCTTTAATGTCTACAATCTCTTCTTGATATCACATGGCTGGCACTGACATCAAGAGGCCAAGATGGCAGGAATATGATGAACAAGAAGAAAAATCATCGCAAATAATGTCTTGTGGGTGCTTTAGATAATGAAAATGATTTTAACTTTATTCTGCAAAAATGAAAGTACTGAAGAATTATTACAGAGATAGTGATAAGAGGTAATATACATTTGAAAATGCCATGCCAACAACCAAACTACACACAGACAAGATGGAACAAGGGAGGATGGCTCCTGCATTAAACCAGAAAAGGGAAGACACTGTATGGCTGAAATCAGGCATGGAGCTGAGAACAGATTAAAATCTAAATTATATTGTTATGTGCTTTACCCAGAGAGACGATAAAATTTGCTGGTAATGTAAGAATTTTTAAAAAGCAAATATTTTCCTTTCTATCTATTAGTATACAAGGCAGTTACAGTGCTATGAACAGTTTTATGAGTTTATATATGATGCTTAGTGCCATGGTAATAAATGAGATGACTTAACAGAGCATACCACAAAGGAGGGGATGGATTTGGATTGAAGCTCTGAGATCGGGGTTTTGGAAAGGATCTACCCAATTGTGTTTTTACTTACTACATACCCAAGAATGTTTTAGGATCTTGGAACAGACATACTTTGAACAAGGTAAACAGAAATTCCTGTCCTTGCCCTTATATTGTGATGAAAGAGAAAGATGATGATAAACGAGATCAACTATTATATGCTAAGAGGATAGAAAGAAGCTGAGAAAGGATATTTGTTTTGTGCTATATTAAGAAACCACAATGTTGAACAAGTGTGTAGAACAAGTCAGTTCACAGTGCACTTCCCCCAAATTAGAAAACATCTTCCTACTTAGGCATAAGCACATTGTCACGTCTAAAATATTTTGTAGTAATAGCTTAATTTTGCCTCAGGTTATACTACTTGATATCAGTGACTATTACAACTCTATGTAAATGAACTAGTTTGAAGAGGATTCTAGATGGATGCTTTAAAGCTCAGATGGACAGACTTTATTGAAAAACTGACTATAGTGGATGATAAAGATGAAAGCAATGATGTTGATTCTGATGTCTTTTGCTGTTGTTTTGTTTTAAATTTTTAATTATACATCCCAGGCCACTTGTACCCCCAGCATACCTATGACTGTGGCCCAACTTACATAAACATCATGAAGCATCATAAGTGTGTGTGTGTGTGTGTGTGTGTGTGTGTGTGTGTGTATTGGATATCTGTGGAGATAGGAGGACAATTTGTGGTAATCCGCACAGTTTGGCAGCAGGAATCTTTACCATCTCATTGGCTCTTGACTTGTTTTTCTGCATAAACAAATGAAATAAAAAAGTTGTTCTTAACTGAAAGAGAAGTCTGTAAAGAAATTATCAAATGCAAATGTTAGATGTATAAAATCTGACATATTTAAGAAGTGTCTAAATGAATGTGTATATAAGACCCAGATTTCTGACAGAAATCCAAGTTGTGGTCATCTAGAGCAGTGAAATGGAATGTTTCCTATGGAATAAATATTTTAAGGAACAGGGAAGGTGTGCATAGACTGAACTTGGCTTTACACTGTTTAAGGATAAGAAGACAAGAAATGATAAAGAATTGGATGTGAGGGACATCTGCTACCCCGTTGATTGTCAGGGTTGATTTGGCAGATGTGGCTGACGAGGCAGGTGTCCCCTTCCTCTCTCAACACTACACCTTGCACCTTCCTGAGGCTGCACACTCAGTTGAGGAGGACAAGCTTCCCGAAGGAGGAGGAAAGGATTTTGGTCATGGGTATAGGAGTAGCTACATCTGTAAAAGACTTTCCAAGGAGAGAATGTGCTAAGTAACAGAAACTGGTGGTAACTAAAGCATCTGGATAAAATGGTTGAGAAATGATCACATGATTTGACAATGTGGACTCAACTGTGAGCATTATGGAGTCTCTGACATGAGGTGAAAGAAATGGTGGACTACTTAAAATGTGGGAGGAGGAGAGAAATGCAGGCAATGAGTAACCTCTTCCATATAGCAAATTTCATTGTCCAGAAGACAAGAGAAGTGGAGACTAGGAAAATTTAAGACACTAAGTGCTTGTATAATTATAAGAGATTGGGTTCCATGGAAACCTAGCTAGGTAGAGATGGAGAAAGGTGGATCAGAGTAAACTTTGCAACAAGAGGGAGGTGGTAAACACTTGTATACCCTTTTTGTTTGCTTTATTTCTGAAAGAGGTCCTGTGTAGCACAGCTGGTCTAAAATGTCTGTGCAGATGAGAGTGTTCTTGGACTTCTGATCCTCCTGCCTCCACCTCCCAAGTACATTGATTACAGGTACATGCACCACTCCTGGGTCTGTGGACATATTGATAGGTTGGTTGATTCATTGATGCAATTGATATTCAGATGTTGTTTTGGGTTGCAATGTCAGTTTACTTGTTTTGTCTCTTTTTAAATGATTTTTATTTTTCACTTTTACTTATGTATATGTGTATTTATTTATTAGTACGGTATGTGTAGAGTGTCTGTGGAGACCAAAAGAAGTCATCCAATCATAGAGCTGGATATATAGGTGGTTGTGAGCTGCCTGATATGGATGCTGGAAATTGAACTGTGGTTCTTTGGAAAAGCAGCAAATGCTCTTAACTACCAAGCCATCTTTCCAGTCCATTTTGTCTTTAGGGTAAGAAGGAACTTGATCGCTGAAAATGTGGTATAGAACTGAGGAGAAAATGTTGATACACTTCAGAAAAGACAGTAGAATGGACTGGCTAGGAACATTTAATGTTAGTCTCATTAAAGATCCTCTTAAATTTAAGGTCTTGAATTGATTAGTACATTGTGTGTGTGTGTGTGTGTGTGTGTGTGTGTGTGTGTACATGCGTGTATTTCCAATAAAGCTGTTAAGCAGTGATCACATATTTAAACATCAGGTTTTGATCCTCTGGTGAAAAATAATAAAAGTCTACAGCTTTGGATAGATTATTGGCATAAACACTGAAATAACGTAAATTGCTTACATGGTTTAGGGGCACAGCAAAGACAAGGAAGGAGGAAAGAAGGTAACATTCTCCAAGAACACGCAGGACTCAGGGGAGCAAAGCAGTGAACTGCAGGAGACAGAGTGAGAAGGGCAGTCTTACAGAATGGAGAGAGAAGAGAGAGAGGCAGGAATTCTGCATGCCCATGAAGCTATACACACTTAGTGGGAGGAAGAGAAACACCAAACATGAACTGGAACCTTCGGGGTCAGGCAGACATTAGGCAGCATGAAGGAAGAAACATTTCAAAAGCGTAACTTCAGTAAATTTTCCTGTCAGATGGAGAATCTCAGCCAAACTTGATAGAATTTGAAAGTTTAGAAAATGGGAATATTTGATTTGTACAGATTTTAGCATAAGTTATTAAAGGACAAGTATATTTCCAAAAGGCTTTTTTTTTCTTTCTAATGTTTCTGCTTGCATGTTTGTTACACAGTGTGTGTAGGTAATAGGAAGTCTGTGGATTCAGGTGTATATGTGCTGATAGAGAGATATTTCAGTCTTCACATGATTTGCCAGAATCTAAGACACAGCAGTATAGTGGACAGCTATGCTCTAAACCATTGACTCTAAAGATCACATATAAGGTTTTACTTTGCCAGAATTTCTCCTTTCTTTTTGTGAAATGTATTTACATTGCCTTCAGAAATATGTGGCTTCTTTTCTTATTTTACTTCTTATCTCCGTCCTCCATTCTTGGTCCAATGTGCTGACTTGCTAATCAGAGGCCAGGCATCGTGCCTTGGTCCTTCCTTTCTTTCACAAACAGCTGCACCTTTACCTAAACACCCACCAAGTTCTGTAGGTTGAATTCTTTCACTGAGCATCTCCAACCAAGCTTTGTCTTGCTTCTGCATGCTGGGTGCACCCTTCCCTTAGACTATTACCACTGCTGCTCTGGTAAGGGACACTTTCCCACGTCACTGCCCTCTCACCTTGCTGCTTTTCTCTTCCTTGCCATTATTTCTTCTGAAGAGAGATGCTCACTCTAAATTAAAATTTGTCGGAATTCTGTCTTGAAATTACCTGACACACAAAAAGTGCTTGCACATGACATCCTTGATATGAAATCACAAACTACCAAGGCTTATAAATGCATGGTCCGTTTTCCTCGTAATTCTCCACATTTATGTCTCTAATATATCTGCATTAGGACACTTTCCTCTATCTTTCTATTCTTTCTTTCTTCTATTTGGACAGGATTTTCCTAGGGTGGCCTGATCCACCTACCTCTGCCTCCCGAGGGCTGGGATTAAAGGAATGTGCCACCACACCCAGTATTCTATTGTATCTTTCCACCTCTATGATTTGGCATGTACAGTTTCACCATTAGAAGGGATATTTGTTTTAATTTCCCTCAAAAAAGTTGCAGTAGCTTCCAGGGCTACAATGAGGCTGTTCAGTTTTTTATTTCCAATTCTGTATTTACTCATGGGACAATCCTCACTACATGAGCATATTGCTTATTTATTACCAACCTCCAGGAATAAGCACACTATATTTATGCACACTGCATAAAAGGTGGCCCACCCAGTGCATGACTCATAATGGATATTCTGAAAATATTTCCTAAATTAATGAAATTATAAAATACTATATAATTGAAGTAAATTTCGATATAAAATTTTGATTTATAAATGCATTTTCATTCACAATGTTGGATAAAACAGAGACCAGAACCAGATGCCCAAATAACGATATAATTGCATCCTTATTGTAATAATTAGGTAGTTAATTTTAATCTGCTTGAATAAGTCAAATGAATAAAATACTCTTCTGATTGTTCTAATTACAAAAATGAGTCATTTTAGCAGATTGATTGATTATGGAAAATTCAATTGTTAAATTAGAAAGGGAAAAATATCATGACTAGAAATCTAGTTTATAAAAATAACTATAAACAACGTTTTGCCAATGAGAAGACATGGAAAATAATTACAATCAAAATCGCTAGTTTCTATTTTCCTTAAAAATCATTTTTATATTCATTTTTTTTCTTTGCTGATGGAGTGGAAACTGAAATTTTCTTCATAATTTTCATTAAAAATTTTTGACCCAAAAGATTACAGAACAAAACACAAACAAAATCATAGTAGGTCATTTAAGTTTGTCACATTAATTAAAAATACCCAATTCCTGGTACATTTTGTACATTCATAACAAAACCTGTGCTTCTAGCATTAAGTAGATTATGTCTGACTATATTTTCACACTACACAAATGATTTTACTTGGCAATTTCTCAAGATAGAGGCCATTTTAATATTACATTCTCTTGAACTTTATTTGTCCAATATATTGCCATAAGAAACACATTTGCAGTTAACACTACTTGGAGAACATAAAAAACTGAAAATCATTTTAATTTTTTAAAAACCTAATTCTTGCATTGGAGAGATGGCTCCGTGGCGCAGAGCAGTTGCTGCTCTTGCAGATGGCTTGGATTTGGTTGCTACCCCCACATGGAGGGAGGCTCAGTAGTCTTAAACTCCACTGTCTGGGGATCTGTCACCTTCTTCTACCTCTGAGGGCACTGAATACACATAAATGCAGGCAAAAACACTCGCAAGCATAAAATGAATAAATCCTTTTAAAAACATTGTTATATGCTATGTAGTACATTGATATATATTTATAAATGAGATGAAATGGAGACATTTTATTAGTTTTTGAATATGTAATTAAGTGTCATTTTAAAGCATAACATCCCATTCAGTTGAAATTCTGTAATATTCACGAATAATCCAGTACAATCTTACCTAAGTTTGTCTTCAGCTACTGAAGAAGTAGTGATCTACAGGTAACATTCCACACACATGCATGAGGAAAAGATGTCAGGGTTCATGGCAGTTCACCAGTGTATACCTAGCTTTTTGTATAGTTACATACATCAGGGGAAACAGCGAAAAATGTTTATGTTCCTCTTCTTAACATCTGGTATATTTTATTTGTAATGCTCCAGTGATACCTTGTGATAAATGGTACATTATCTACCACATGAAAATATTGACAAACAGCAAAGCCAGACAGGCAATACCTTCAGTTGAGTTCTTGGCCAGGATGGATAAAGGCTCTTCCAGACAGTAACCCAACATACTACTGGAAACATTAAC
>NW_008335436.1:6173825-6201217 GCF_000622305.1 Nannospalax galili | reverse complement strand
CAGCCAATTTTGAAAGAGATGTACCCTAGCTCAGAAAAATGTTATTGAATAGGTTAATGCTGTTGTAATGAAATGCTTCTTTTAATTAAAAGAAAAAAAAGAAAAAAAAAGATTTATTTTAATCAAATATCCAGCCTTCTTTTATAAATCTATTTAATGCATACTTATTCTAGGAAGCTATAATTTTAGTATAGTTAGTGCATTACTTTTACAACTCAAGAAAGTTAATTTTAATAGCAGTTAGAATTCCATAAGTATGCTTCTAAAATGTCACACATATATCCCAAGCAGACACATAGTACAAAATATAATCTTGTCTTTAAGAAAGCAAAATCTTATCAGAAAGAAAACTATCATCAATTATCATTTATTTATTCATTTCTCATTTGTTTATATTATTTAAATACTTGAAAGCCAAATATTCTTTTATGATGTATACTTAAAAAGAAAATGATACATGCACAATTATAAAACTATTAAATGATTTTATCTTATTTTAAATGAGTGTCCACGCTTTATGGTAATTGTTAGTAAAAACAAAAATTGTTATGAACTTTTATGTGTCCATATTATAAAAATATTTAACTTTGATTTTTTTTTCTTTTTGGTCTTTTTGAGACAGGGTCTCCCTTGTAGCCACAGCTGGCCTAGAACTTGGTATGCAGACCAGGCTGGCCTGGGACTCACAGAGATCCGCTTGCATCTGCCTCTGGAGTGCTGAGATTAAAGGTGTGTGCTATCACACCTGACTTAACTTTGATTTCATATAGGCTTTTTTAATGATTGAATGAACATTAAAAAATAAGTTAATATATGCAAAAACATTGAAATGCAAATACTTTAAAACAATAGTTAAATCTAACTTTAACTGCAAAAACTTTCAAGTCTTATGTTTTACAGTTGGAGTTAGATTTAACTATTGATTTAAATAATGATTTATTTAGCATCGTTCTGCCAAATTTGAGTGTCCATCAGTCGCTGGTCAGATAAACTAAATAAAATTTAAATACTTACAAGGAATATTTCTTCTTTTTAAGTTTTTAGTAAGAATTCAATATGGCAGAATAGATTACGTTTTTTTACTCTAAGATAATATATGTTATTCTCCACTGCGTATGTGTCTCTAAGATATAATACACAAAGTAATTTGGATCCATTCTTTTATTTAGCATGAGGATAACTGTGGCATATTAAACCAAATACTTGATAGGTTTATTAATTTGTCCATGTTACCATGTTTTTTTAATTCGAGAGTAGTATGAATTCACATTTCATTACCTCCCAAAGAAAATTATATACTATGATAATGTGTTCAAAACTTTAGAAGTGTTATAGGGTTTGTGATAAAGTTAGAGTCATAAAAAATCTGATGTAGTATAAAGTCTGACTTCTAGAGCACCATCTTCGGTTAAATACCTCCTGCCGTCAACCTCTAAAACTGAGTTATCAACTGGCATTATCCTGTCATAATTTATTGGGGAATACTTAGCATTTTATAGAAATGGTCAAGGTTTCACAGATTCTTAGGAAGCTTTTTATGCTCATAATTATCAGCAATATGCCACCATGAGAACTTCCATTCTTAGGCAAACTTACTGTGATAGACATTATTTATTAGTGACTTAAATAGATTTTCTATCTTCAAGCTAATTACATGTCTTAACATTTAATTTAAAGGAAAACTTTTCACATAAGTTCTAATTTTGCTTCAGATTTTTAAAAAAATTTATTTTATTTATTATTTTTATTTTATGTGTATGAGTGTATTGCTTGCATGTCTGTGAGTGCACCCGTGTGACACAGTGCCATGGAGGTCAGGACAGGGCTTCAGATTCCCCAGAACTGGAGTTAAGGACGATTAGTAGCTGCCATGTGGGTGCTGGGAATTGAACCCTGGTTCTCTGCAAGAGCAGTCAGTGTTCTTAACTGCTGAGCCATCTCTCTAGCCCCTTGCTTCAGATTCTTTTAAAAACTACCTTGGATTGGGATTATAGCTTAGTGGTAGAGTACTTGACTAACACTAGGCCTAAAGTTCATTTCCCAGTGTGGAAAACAAGATGAACTAATTCTGTAAATGCAGTTACATTTGGTGTGTGCTAAGTTGACGTTTGTTTGAATTGTGATTCTGGAGCAGTGGATTCTAATGCAGAGTGAATGTCTAAGAAAGTTACCTACATTGTCCCCTTGAAAAGATTTTTCCTGCTCAGCATATCCCACTAAATACATACAAGAGTGCAGTGTCCCAGCATTCCCATGCTCTTCATGTGTGTGCTGACACATATGTTTTAAAGAATTCATCCTTTTTTTCTCCAGTTTTAACACTGAGGTTACTATTTTGCTGCCAAGTTTCCACTCTCAGCTAGATTAGGACCTTAAGATATGTAAATAACATTTCAACCCACTGCAAACATCACAGGAAATGGGGAAAATGCCAGCAGATTGTCACTGGCTCAATGATGAACCATGTTCATACTTTGGTCCCCTCTGAAGCATCAAGTTCTTCCATTTGAATGAAGGGTAGATTTTTACACTTAACTTTCCGCAGCAGTATTTAACACAACCCGTTTCCTCCCTTTGGTTGAATTGTTTTTCTCTGATGTACTAACAAATCAAAAAGGTGGGGATACCCTCCTCTAAGGGTGCAGTGTGGTAAGAACAGCAGAGCAGGGAGGGAGAAAACTCTGCAAGCACAGATGCATATAGCAGAGTTTGACATGTTAAAGCACAAAATATGTGACTGAGGTCTTGTGTTTTGCATTTATAAACCGACAAGTTTAGTTCAAACTTATGATAAACAACAGAGCTGCATTAAAGTATAAAAACTCTTTAATATTTTAAAGACAGCTGTAAAAATAGTACCAATGTTAAGTTTTAATTAATAAACTATAGTCACCAGAGAATTGAAACAATCTTGCTTGAATGCCTCAGAGTCAAACTGCAAATGAATCTAAAGCTGCCCAATTCAGAGCTCCATTTTGTACTTGAAATGACTGAAGGTGACCATAAGTCTAAAGCCCTAATGAAATTTCCACTGAACCCTAACTGACACCAATTTGAGGTTCACATGAAAACCTACACACCTGCATTTTCAAGACTCGGTACTGTATGTGCAAGCAAATCACTTAACACAAGAATACGAGTGTGTATAGAATGGGAGGATGTGGAATAAAAATAATTCAAGTGTTAAACACTGTGGTGGGTGTACAGAACAAACAGTGGCAATGATCTGGGAATAACTGCTTTATCTCCAACTACAAAGTTATCCAACTCTATTGACAGAAAATTCATTTTACTTGCTCCTCGAAAATTCTGCATTTGGATTTTTGTTTTCAGGTTTAATTTTTTTTAAATATGTACATTTGAGATTAATAACATTGAATACAAGACATTAAATATAGTATTTCCTCAACACAATGACAGCGTACATTGACAACCACTATTTTTCCATCCTAATGTGTAGAACTTTCTAGCCAGAGAAAAATGAATAAATATATAGTACAGATTGAGTTAACAAAAACTTTAAAATTTACAGTGATGAAGTAATTCAGGAATGTATTGGAGTTCAGTCAGAAGACCAGTGCAAAGTATGTCTAGCAATTTGACATGCGTGTGTGTGTTTGTGTGTGTGTATGTCTGTGTGTCTGTGTCTGTGTGTCTATGTGTGTAAAATTTATTTTCAGAGAAAATTCATTCTGAAAATTAGGTTAATAAGCATAAGGCCATGGATTCAGGGCTAGACATTTTGCAAATTTAGCTTGCCTCTTTCTCCACCTTCTTTCTTTCTTTCTAGAGCTTTCTTTAAAGTTGATCAGTTCAATAGTTCAGCACATCTGCAGCTGATCATGTTATGGGGACCAATTTCAAGATGAGACAAAGAACAATATTAGTTCTATCTTAGGAAAATCAAAGCAGCAGTTTATAAAGATTACTATTTTTGGTCTTTATCCATTCTGAGAACCTTGGCATTGTATATTAATTTTATCAAAAGTTTAACTCTTAAAACATAAGAATAATATTCTTACAAAAACATTTCATTGGTATCAATTCATAAATGAATAAAATTAGAGTTTACACAAACATTTGCTGATCTTTGTGGTCCTGCAAGAAGACAAAACGATCATAGCATTCCTGCCCACTTGTATCCTGTGATTTAGTTTCAGACATTGTTTCTATATAATAATCTAATTATCACATGCAGCATATAAGGCAACCATTGAACAAATATAACAATTCCAATAAATGAACAACTGGATGTTTAAACTGTGTTTATAATTGTGTTTCTATTTTCAGTAATAGTCGTGTTTCTTTCTTTCAAAATTCATCTTTTGTTTTTATTTAGAAATCAACAATTTCTGAAAACCAGAGAAATTAAAAGATTATGAAATATTTATGTAATTAGTTCCCAGTTTCAAGAAGCATAACTGTTATCTGGTTACTTTCTAATGTAATTTTCTGTGACTGAAAGTGTTTAAACAATAAGATACTGTAAGAAATACAATACTATTAGAGTAGCAATTAAGGCCCATTAAAGGAAGTCTTTTTGGTCAGGAGAATAGACTCTCTGGTGGAGACCTACTATTCCATCCAGCTGGGTAATGTGTGTGTGTGTGTGTGTGTGTGTGTGTGTGTGTGTGTGTGTGTGTGTGCGTGTGCTATGAAGGTGGTTTGCCTTAAGCCCTGATAAAGAGACATGTGAAATAATTAGACACACAGACACAGACACACAGTTTTAGACAGAAACCCAGAATGTTGTGGGAGCTCAAAGTGCTAGAGAAACTATGCTTAGAAAAGGGAGAGAAAAAAGAGAAAGATGGGTTATGCTTTTATGAAGATTTTGGAAAAGTTAGGTGCTGCGTGTGTGTGGTGCTGCAAACTATTGCAGAAGGTGGGGATTACAGAAAGGAAAATACATTATCTCATTAAAGGACTAGTTATTTCACATGTCTCTTTAGCAGGTCTTAAGACAAACCGCCTTCAAAGCACACAGACACAAACACACTCCTACACACACACACACACACACACACACACACACACACACGAACGCACGCTATGTGATTGAATTGCCCAGCTGGATGGAATAGTTGGTCTCCACCAGAGAGTCTATTCTTTTGACCAAAATGACTTCCTTTAATGGGCCTTAATTGCTACCCTAATAGTACTGTATTTCTTACAATATCTTATTGTTTAAACACTTTCCATCACAGAAACTTACATTAGAAAGAAACCCAGATAACAGTTATGCTTCTTGAAACCTTTGCAATTGAGCCAAAATAAACCTTCTCTAAATTGTTTTTGCACGTCAAAGCTACCTAACACCATAGATACATGACCTACTTGTATGTGAATACAGGACAGAGAGGTGCCCTGTGAAGTTTTCCTTCTATACAGTAAGGATTAGCCATCAAAAGAAACAGTGGTCCAGAGCATTTTAAACATATTTATTATTTTTATGTTTATGAGTGTAGTGCCTGCATGTGTGTAAGTGTGCCTGTATCATGCAATGCTCATGGAGTCAGAAGACGGTGTTGGATCCCCCTGGAACAGAGTTCTGGATGGTTCTTAGCTGCCATGTGGATACTGGAAATCAAACCTGGGTCCTCTGTAAGAGCAGCCAGTGCTCTTAACCACTGGGCCATCTCTCCAGCCCTTGTCCAGAGCATTTAAACTGGCATGAGATCTTGAAGTTTCTTAACAGCCTACATCTCTCTCATAGGTCTCTATTGGAATTGCCCCTGATGCCACTGAATTTAATAAGACCTCGACAGTTCAATATTGATATTTAATTACTAATGCTTCACAATTACTTTCATTCTTAATCATGCACAGAACATTTTCCACTGTTCAGTGGATGTTCTCAGCATCCACTATTGTTACTGTAGGTGATGGTGGGAGTCAGTATTATGGTTCTAAGTACTGTTCCAAAACGTAAAATACAGTTAAAAAAATAAGCTAATGTAGACTAAACAAGAAAAGTTGCAACGTTATAGTAAAGCAATCTTCTGTGGTTATTGAACAATATCATCAAAATTATGATACGTGGATATATCTGTGATGATTCTTATGTTAATTTTTATATTTTCAGGTATTTTTATTTATTTTTATTTTATGTATATGAGTGTATTGCCTGCACGTACATGAGTGCACCTGTGTCTTGCAATGCTGCAGAGGTCAAAAGAGGGCTTTGGCTTTGGAACTGGAGTCAAGGATGATTTGAAGCCTCCATGTGTGTGCTGGGAATCGAACTTGGGTCCTTTGCAAGAGCGGTCAGTGCTCTTAACCGCTGAGCTGTCTCTCCAGCCCCATCAGGTATTAAATGATCAGTTCATTGTGTTCATAATCTTATTAAAATCATATTTTATTTGTGTCCTATTTTCTATTTCATTATATAAATATATTCCAATTTTTAACTAAAGCATAAAGATAAATTTTGGCTTTTCATTATTTTATTGTTTTCCCTTTACTCATATCTGTTTATATGTTTATCTTGAGTACAGCCACTACGGTAGTGTGGTATGCCAGTACTCTGTAAAGTTATTCCCTCTTTCAGAAATACTAGATATTGATTCTGCACTTGGTCATACTGAAAACATGCTTACAATGTGTTATGTTCATAGTAACTCTCTGCTATTTGGATTTACTTATTGACTCCAAAATCTTCCCTGGCCCCAAACTGACAGGCTAAATTGAAATAAAACTTAATTTGTTTTAAAGAAAAATTTCTGTCCACCCAATAAAGAAGGGGTAATGAAACCATGTTCACTTTTATATGTAAAAAATCAACATATATTTTAATTTAATTCCATGTACTAATTACATATAAATATTCTCTACCTCACTAAATGTAGAAAAAAAAACAATGAAAAAAATAGAAATAAAAAAAACTGATGAGGGTCTCTGATGCAATTTAAGGTAGAGATTGTGTTAAAAGTTGTCCTAATTTACCTACAGTTTGTTGTAAGCCTGAGTAACTAATAGAATATGTGAACCAAGAAATGATGGAGAAGACATGAATAAGAAGGACTGGCCTGTGCTTTTGTAATTATCAGTTTTTTAAACTTCTACAATGACTTTATTGTGATGAGTGTGCATGGTTCCCTTATACTACAAAGTCTAAATAATTTATTTTCTAATAAATTTCATAAGTACATAATGCACTGCAATAATTATTCTAGGAAGAGGTCATCTGAAAATGAAATCTGAGTTTATACATGCTAGTATATGTAGAATTAATCTGAAGATTCCGTAACTTGTTTTCTGGTTCATGTGACCCTCTCCCTCTTCTTTCAGGGTTCAATTAGAGGACTCAAATATTTTTTTTGTTTGTTTTTACTGTTTTTTGAGTCAAAGTCTTACTATGTAGCCCTGGCTGACCTTGAGGGAACTCACAGAAATCTGCTTGTTTCTGCTGGGATTAAAGGAGTATGCCACCACACCCAGTTAGGATTTAAATCTTTTAAAGCATCTTTTAAAAAACACTCATTTCCATGGAGTTGTCTTTTCTCAGTCAGAAAAGAAAACACAACCAAAATCTACAAACGGTAAGGTAAATGCACAACTCTTCAGAAAGCCTGAGGAGCTCAGAGTCAGGAGATGGATCATGTATCTCTCATTACTGTAACAGTTCAGTCTAACTTTTGTCTGTCAACGTTAACCTTTACTTTCCTCAGCTCACTGACACTCAAGGGAAACCTGCAACACTAATACCGAGACATGCTGGCCCCTGTGAGCATCTCTTGGAACTCAGCCAATGGCAATAAGTACAGTGTCTACTTAGCAGCGTTTCAATCTTTGCTCTCTTGATCCTGTTGTCAGAAGCAGTTCTCATGAGGTGTCCTGTTTTTATTTGTTTTTCTTACTGACCTCTGCACCCTTTGCTAATCTTCCCTTTGACTCTTTGCCAAGTGTTTAGTAAAATCCTGCTCTTGGGTACTGCTTTCTAGTCTCTCTATGCCCTTAACCTGAGGTTGGGCTTATCTGATCTAGCAAAATCCAAACCAAACCTCAAAACATTTAGTTAAATGTGCAGGCCAAATTTGGGGACATAACTTAATGGTAGAGTACTTGCCTAACAAGAATGAGGTCCTAAGATTGATCCCAGCACAGACACACACACACACACACACACACACACAAAGAAACCAAGTAAAAAGAAGAAAAACATTAATTTTTTCTATCATGTTACACAAGTAAATTTTTATCATCTATTTATTACCTACCTATTATTTGTCATCTACATTGCAATCATGTATCTATCATGCATTACCTATCTATATATCCATCATCTATGAATATCAGTCATTTATCATCTATCAGTTATCTACATATGTCAATTATCTACATAACCAATAACCTATCATCTTTATTCCTTCCTTTTTTTCTATCATCTACTTATCTATTTTTTTGTGGTTTATGAAAATGAATTCAGAGCCTCAGCATACTAGAATAACACTCTATCACTAATTCTTCCTTCCCAGGAAGAAAAATCTAATAATTTACTAATATTTAGTAAAGAGCTTTCCAACCATATTACACTATGGAGGAGTTCATATGTGGTGTGCTGTCTGGGATTAGGTATGGTCTTCTGATTACAAACTACGTGAAAGAAGATGCTACTGGTTTGTTGCCTACAATGGAGAACCTTAGGCCAGTCCTTATGGGCTTTAAGTATTTAAGTGAGTGCAATGTATCACATCCACAAGTGTGTCCACTAGCCTTACCAAAAAGGAATGTATCTAAGTCACAGTTCCAGGGTAAATTAAAAGATTTGAAACTTTTTCTATCAAATAACAGGTCTAGACATAGTAGTTATGAAATCTATTTATTGAAACGAAACACATTTAGCTCAGAGATGAGGGAATTAAGAATGTAAGCTTCATTAAAATGATGCTAGTTTCATTTTCTGTTTTTCTTTTTTTTCTGGAGCTGGTTTTGCTATGTTGCTCAGGCTGGCCTTGAACTCACTATGTGGCCTGGGCTAGCCTCAGTCTCCTGATCCTCCTATCTAAGTTTCCTGGTGTTTGGATTACAAACTTGTGCTTTCATGTTCATCAGAATTATTTTATCAAAAATATACAGAACACACTGAGAAGAGTCCAGGACCAGGCCATACCACATTCCTATGTTGGTAAGCCCCTGGATCTTTGCCATAGAAACCAACTTTCCTATGCTTACTATTCAGTATAAGAATGTTGTGTGAAGAATTATGAGACACTGCTTTATAAACAGTTATTCCTTTTTAAACTGCCCTTCACATTTAAGTGGATGCTGTGTATTTTATTAGGCAACCCCACTCAGAACCAGAATGATGTCAGGTATTTTATATATACTTTCTCAAATTTCAAAAACAACCCAGAAGAGAGGAAATGAGCACTTCTCTTTTGGGGAAAAACAACTAAGGGTAAAATGCATGAAATTATTACCTCTTTCCCTTCCCCACTAATACACAAAACCTCTATTACAGACAGAAAAGTTTAAGGAAGATGCACTTGAGTTCCTCCATCAAACACAGAATTCAGTTTGGAGTGCTGGCTTATACTAATAGCTGCATAATTTTGAGCAACTTGAGCATTTAAGCCTCACTATCTGACTTCCACCTTTTGATGATGCAGAGTGATGCTGTGATAATGTCATGAATTACTGTGCAGGAAGCTGGGGCATTTAGCAGCTAATGCGCAGAAATTTTTATCAGTGATAGGAACACTACTGTAGTTTTCAAATGATTATTCCAAAGGCTCCTTGGTCAGTACTTTCTTGAGACTGCCCTGGCTGTACTATGTGGACCAGGCTGGCCTTGAACTCCCAGAGATCCTCCTGCCTCTGCCTCCTGAGTGCTGGGATTAAAGGCATGTGCCACCATGCCCAGCGAAAAGCATACTCTTTAAGGGCTAAGCTGCTGTTATCATAACCATGTTCATTTTATTTTAACACATTCTCTGTCATACACAATATGACCTTAAATGTTCAAGGACATATAGAAGATTAAATGCTTTGTTATGTCAGGGCAAATATTCTGTGCTTGTTTTAATATATCAGTTTAAGTACGGTGGTTTATTATGGTCCTGCCTTTATTTCTTAATTTCTTTTGTTGTTGTTGTTTATTTATTGATTACTTTTATGTATATAAATGTGTTTTGCAATGCAAACGGAGATCAGAAGAGGGCATCAGATCCCCTGGAACTGCAGTTATGGACAGTTGTTAGCCTCTATGTGGGTTCTGGGAACTGAACCCAGGTCCTCTGCAAGAGCAGACAGTGCTCTTAAATGTGGAGCTGTCACTTCAGCCCTGTTTTCTGTATCTTTTTGTTCGGAGACAAAGTCTCCCTGTAGCCTCTGCTGGCTTGGACCTCACTATGTAGACGAGGCTGGCTTCAATCTCACAAAGATCTGCCCTCTTCAGTTTCCTAAGTGCTGGCATTAAAGGTGTGCACCACCACACCGGGTAATTTCTTATATTACTTGTAATTTGCGATTTCTCAATTTTATTGTAAGGTTGTTTGCCTTTTGCCTAAGCCTGCTTAGACAATGATCATTTATGCTGTCATTTGAGTTACTGGACAGGTAGAAGTGGGAGGATCACTTGAACTCCCAAGTTCAAGACTATCAACATACATTGATATCATGTATGAAAGAAGACTAAGTAAAGGCCCCACATGCTGGTGCATTCTTTTAGCCCCAGCACTCAGGAGACATAGGCAGGCCAGCCTGGTTTATCTACCTGGGGCTACAGGAAGACCCTATCTTTAAAACAAACCAAAAATATTAAATAATTAAAGAAATAATCTTAGAATTTAGGACACATGACAAGTAAATAGCTTCCAATACAACTCAGTTCCTCTGGAAATATATTTTATCTATAGGCATTGTCTCTAAACCTAGATAACTGAATAAAATCATCCACTCAGCAATAACATAAAACTAATCACATTAGTTCTATAGTTCCCATCATTGTGCTGATCTGTTGCTATAACCCTAACAAGAAAACAAAACCATTGAGGAGCATCCTACCTGCTCTTGTCCCCACATCCCTTGATTTGACTTCTCTGTTCCAATGCACAACAAAGCTCTCTGAAAGAACTCATTGAAGCCTTATTCACTTTAGAATCTCAAAGCTTCAGCTCCCCTACAGCCATCAAAGCATCGTAGGCCATTGCTACATGCTGTCTACATTTCATAGTCATTCCTTTAATTCATGCACACATTTGATCTTTGGGGAGATATTAGTCTATTTTGTTATGATCACAAATACCTGAAGCCAAGCAATCATATAAGATAATATGTGCCATTTGCTTATAGTTCTGGAAGTTTTCAGGAAGATGTTGGTGTTAGTTAAACTCTGATGAGGACCACAAAGTGTGCCATCAAGGGATAAATTTGTCACCAGGAGACAGAAATTGATTCAGGATTGTTCCTCTAGCATTGTCTCATAAGAACTATTTAAATATCTTCTGGACAGATTCTCAGTGACCCAAGGACCTACCAGGAGGTCAAAACTTTAACATCTCAGCCATGGAAGACAGTCAACATCAAAATAAAACAGGGCAACACCTTGTTCTCCAACTTTCTCTTCCAGCTCTTCTAATTGCTCCAATTTTCTGTGATAATTCCTTTTCTTCCCCTGGCCTTCAAAATGGGAGTAATAGACACCTGCTCTATTTACAACTTCCATAAGTGCTATAAACTGGTCTCCTGGCTTCTCAGGGAACAAATACTTCTTTATCCCACCTCATCTGCAAATTTCAGAATTCTGTTTTTATGTTACAATCATGATTTTAATGTGTCATGTATTTTAGAATGTCTAAAGTGAAGCCTTTGATTGTACTATGTCAACCATACCCTCTCATCATGGTCCCTACCTAATATAATTATACCTCTGCTCTTTGATGACTTTGTCTCTTTTTTTATATCCTATATCCAGTACTTCAACAGACCCTGTTCGATATTGTTTTCTCCTACATTAGACGATAGGCTGTTTGAAGGTGAAGGCCTTACTGCTTCCTTTCCTGAACTGCACATCACTTACTTTTTCTTCTTTTTTGTTTTCTGGCCTGCTGGAGGATTTTTTTCTTCCCGTATCCCTATCACCACAAAGACGCATGCTGCACACAGGTTTTCAAACATTTATTGAAAGACTAAACAGATTGAAAATACAAATTTTTCATATTGTAATACAAACATACAAAAAAAGAAAAGAATCCTTGTGATTAGGGCTCTATAATAGGCATACTTTTTATTTAAAAAAATGAAAATCTGGGGCTGGAGAGATGGCTCAGCAGTTAAGAACACTGGTTCTTCTTGCAGAAGACCCAAGTTCGAATCCCAGCACCCACATGGAAGCTAACAACTGTCGGTAACTCCAGTTCCAGAGGCTCTGACAGCCTTTTCTGTCCTCCGTGGGCATTGTACGATATGGGTGCACTTACCTACATGCAGGCAATTCATGCATAAAAGAAAATCTATGCAATTTTTGTGCTTCCAGGAAACTTATTTTCCTACCCCCGAAAAAGACTAATTTTATAGCTTCACATTTTTAAAGAAAATGTGAAATTCTAATCCCTATTAGTATTTTACTACTTCATTTGTTATAAATAAAAAAAAATCAGTCACTAAGGCTAATCCCTCCAAGTCATTATAATAACATCTGTCATGATGATATTGGAAAGTAGAAACATACACAGAGGTGGTATAGTTAAGCTTTTTAATGTCTTGTTAAAAACATCCTTTCTTAGGTATTACTGACTGGAAAGGAGAATTAATTAGAGGGAGAACTTCTTAGAACTCAAGAATCTGAACAAGCACAGTTGAGATATATCTGATTATGGAAATATGTATTATTTTATACATCATAGTATTTAGGGTCACACTTGGCCACTGCATTATTAATTAGGAGCTATTATGTTGTATCTCCTGATCTTTTGAAATGTTACATTTATATGTATGTGCCTGAGGTAATTATTTCTAAAAAGACACACTAATTCTAATATTAAGATGGAGACATACATAAATGGACTAGATGTTATAATTTTTCTGAGTATAGAAAATAATTGGGGAAACAGAAACAAATCACACCATTTCCAAGTAAATGGATGCAAGAAATGTGATTTTCTTTTTTTAAGGTGTCCTCTTATACTAAAAAAAAAAAATCTTCCCCATACTGTACTACCAAGAGTATTCTGATATATTTGTCCATGCATGTTTTATTTTAAAGCTTTCTCCATGGACTTAACCCTGGGTGGGGGGACTGATTCTCCCATAACATTTCACTGTTGATGGTAAAATACTGTTGCTCTCTGAAATAGTCATCCAAGTGATCTTATCTATTCCTTAAATTGTCCCATAATGTAATTTGTCCTTTTCAAATGAGTTCTATTAATGCATCAGTTTTTTTCACCTACATTAATATTCTCTCCGTTAAAGTTAGTTCCAGGAATGCTGCAGTTGGCATTATTGTTTTATTCATTTTGGAGTAATTCCTCACGTATTTCCTAAGGGGAAAAAGGGACTTAAAGTGATAGAACATTAAGTTTGTCAAGATAGCAATCCAGGGGGATTTCAGTCTTAGTCTTCTGCAGTGTCATCAAAATGTTCCAGTAGGGTTAATTATGATAATGTACCACAAATAATTATAGAATCAGAGGGCAAGGGTATTTTTCTTCACTCCAAAAACCACATGAACGCTTCTCTATCAAAAAATCTAATTATAAGTCTGATAAAAATTGGAGTAGACGGCCAGATGACAGTCTTTTACAAACTTAAACTTATCTCCACATCTCAGGATATTAATTTTAATCTGTTCTCTGCCCTTATCTCTCTGAAACATTAACTAAGATGACATCAGCATGCTAACATGTTAAAAGTACAGGTTTGCAACAAAATGCATTTTCTAAGCACACCGAATGACTGCTTTAATAAAATTCATGGTGAAGGCAACTTGGTGATGGCATAGTAGAAGAAAATCAAAGTGAGAAGTCCTCAGTCCTAGCTAGTCTTTATTCTGTCAGGTATTTGCTCCAATTCATTGTTCTTCCATGGACTACAGTTTTTTAATCTTAAAATTAGGTAGTTTCATCATTTCATCTTTTTGCATTCTAATAATAGAACTCATTTCATACCTTGTCAGTATAATGACACCATTCATTATCTTTAACTGGTAAGCTCCTGTATTAAGATACTTTCTAATAAGAAGCATTTTGGTATTTCTAAAAAGAGGTTCTAGAATATATGTTGTTTAAGTTGAAAACTTAATGAACATCAAGTTAAACCTTAAGTAAAAAATTCACTAATTAGTGAAGGAATTTGAATGCATGGAGTACAATCAGTGTGAATTCATTCAATGCCCCTCAGAACTGATTTCGGATGAAGCAGTATATTTTCTTGATTTACCCCATCTTTCAGTTGTTTTTTTTAATTATAGAGTGATTCCCTAAGAAAGCAAAAAGGAATGAAAAGAATACATTCATATGGAGATTAAGTGGAGACAGAACTGCTATCTCAGTCATGATTTCTGATGAAATATACTAATACACAAGATAGAAATGTTTCAATTAAATGATAAAAATTATTAAAATAATTTCATGTCATAAGTATTGGAAAACACATTGGTACTAAGTATGTTCCTAGTTCTGTAATGAATTTATAAATGTCTAAATGAACATTCCTTTCCTCTGCATGTGCCTATGTGGAGTGTGGGGGTGTGGGGGTGTGGGTGTGCATGCACATACGTGTGTGCTTTTGCAATCACAAAAGGAACTCATCACTTTAGAATCTGTCAGAATTCTAGAATTTCTAATTATTATAATAGTTTAGTATACAGGAAACTGCATATTTTTAATCTAACAAAATATGGCTTAGTATTCAATTTAATCTCACTCTCCATTACAAAAGTCAAGAGCTGTCCATATTCATTTTTAATTATTGCCTGGGCAGGAAAATGGACAGTTTAGTAATGCATCTTCATTTATTTTCATTTAGCAATTGTTTCTTCTATGATGAATTTCCTTATGGTGAGGCTTACAGCAAATGACTAAAACAATATGCTATGTGACTTTCAATGCTGTAATGTGAGGTGGAAAGTACTTCTTAAATTACTGTTTTCACGATACTAAAATCAGATATAATGATGAGTCAGAACATTGATTTCTGACAAAAAGAATTAAAGACTGTTGACCATTATCTCTAAAATACATAAGGAAGAAAATTTTATTCACTTCATACCTTAGTTTTATTTGCTTGAATACATAGTTGAATAATCAATTAGTTTTAAGCCAGGAAAGTAAACAGTTGTGAATTTGGTGGCTGAAGATGTGTTTAATGTTTAATGACAAGTAACTGAATTATTTGATGCCTAGTAGAAGAAAAGGCAGTTTTTAAAAATATTTTATTTAGTATTTTTTATTTTATGTGTATGAGTGTTATGTTTGTATGTAGGTAAGTGCACTTGTGTCGTGCAAAGCCCATGGAGGTCAAAAGAGGCTGTCAGATCCCCTGGAACTGGAGTTATGGACAGTTGTTAGCTGCCATGTGGATTCTGGGATTTGAACCTGGGTCTTCTGCAAGAACAGTCAGTGTTCTTAACTGCTGAGCCATCTCTCCAGGCCTGAAAAGACAATTTTTAAAGGGAAGGGAGAAATGCAGACCATTGCCAATACTAATGTACAATTAATATTTGTATGGATATGTATATGCCATCCCAATTTATGGAAAAACACAGAAACAGGTTTAGAGGAAATGTGGCAAAGTATATATAAAAGTCATTAACACCTACAAACCTTAAATTATAGCTCTAATTTGTAATAATTACAAAATTAGGGGGCTGGAGAGATAACTTAGTGGTAAAGAGCACTGGCTGCTATTGCAGAGGACCCAGGTTCAAGTCCCAGCACACACATGGCAAATAACAGCCATCTGTAACTCCAGTTCCAAGGGATTTTATGCCTTCTTCTTACCTCCACAGGCATTGCACAACATGGGTGCACTTACATACATGCAGGCAATACACTCATACACATAAAATAAAAATAAGTGAAATTTCAAAAAAAGAAATCTCCAACAGCATTAACTAAATGATACCAAATTTGGTTTGTAATTATTTGGTGTCATCACGAAATAATTATAACAACGTTTTTTAAACTATTTTCTTTTCTTTTCTTTCTTTCTTTCTTTCTTTCTTTCTTTCTTTCTTTCTTTCTTTCTTCTTTCATTCTTTTTTTGTCTTTTTGAGACATAGTCCCTGTAGCCCCAGCTCTCCTGGAACTCACTATGTAGACCAGGCTGACTTCTAACTCACAAAGATCCTCCTGCTTCTGCCTCCCATTTTAAGGAAACCAAAAGTAAATAATTTTTATAAATCTAATAAAAATTTGGGGAGCGTGGGAAAAGATTAGGAATGGAACCCTAGGCATGTTTAGCATACCTTTCACTACTGCGGTCATCCCCAAGCCATATTAAATCTCTTAATGTAACAAACAGATGTGAAGTTTGAGTAACTGAATGAGATTCAGAAGCGTTAAAATTCTTAAGATACACATGAGTAATGTTGGGTGACATCTATGATAGAATGATTAAAATGGATTAGCCTTCTTATAATAAACTATTGTAATAGTGAACAAGACAAAAAGAAAAAAAGAAATAAATTTCAAGAAGTAAATAACAGGCCATTTCAGTAAAGAGAAATTCAAAGGTGAGCAGAACTCCTGAGAGGAAGTAACTAGGCCAAGAGGCGGCCAGGTTTCTTTACTGGTTCTCCTTATGGATCTTTGCTGAGTCCTGGGTTGATTATACAAAAAGTGGGATAGTGAGGGAATGATCTGAGACATACCAAGGAGAGAAAACAAAAAGGAAGAAATATGGAGAGCTGGAAAAACAGAGGATGAATAAATATTTTGTGAATACTGTGTTCACATCTTATTAATAGTCCATTAATCAATAGTCAATATTTAATTGGAACAGTTTGTATCCATTAAGAGTAAGGAACACAATGAAGCACTATCTAGTCTCACACTTAAGCCAAGTACCTGCTCTATCCTCTGTGGATACTGAGTTCTTATATTCCTGCCAAGTTGGTCAACTCATAAAACATCTTGACATAATTCATTAATAATGAAACATAAAAAACCAATGAATATAGTTTAATAAGTGTCTCCTGAAGGCCCATGCATAAAAGCTTGTCTGCTAATGTGTGATTTTTAGGTGGTGTTGGAGCTTTTAGAAGTTAAGATCAAGCTTTAGAAAGTCTGGTCACTTTGGGGAAGGGGATGACTTTTTGCCATGATGACAAAATGTCTGACAGAACAACTTAAGAGGAGAAAAGATGAATTTTGTTTTGGGACCACTCCATGATTACCTTTCCCCATACGCTTGAGCAGAAAATCACAACAGTGAAGGTGTGTGTTATCCAGGACAGCTTTCAAACCATGGCAGAGAGAAATCAGAGATGGAGGTTATGCTGGTCCTCCACTCATATCTCCTTTTCTCTACTTGTGGTCTGTCCTTACCCACAGCCTGTGAGATGCTGCCACCCACATTTAGAATATGTATTTCTCCCTAAGTCACTCCTGTCATTCTCAGAGGCACACTCAGAAGTGTGCCTCACCAATCTCCTCCCGAAGTCTAAGTTCTGTTGAGTTGAAAATGAATGTTAACTGCCGTAGCTCCAGTGGCGATTGGTACTCCAGCCCCTTCTCTCCTATCTCTTGCTCTCATTAGAGGAACTTCTTTATTTACAACATGCTTCCCACCATGATGTGCTGCCTTGACATAGCCCTAAAAGCGACACAGCCAGCCCTGGTCAAGATCTGACACCTCTGAGATGATTAGGAAAGCAAATCTTTCCTGCATTCTTCAAAGCAAGAGGTAATATTATAAACAATATTATAGGTTTCCTGCATATAATCCAAAAATCTATTCTAAATCTGAAAATTATCAATACGAAAAGCATGAAAATTGAAACTGGACTCATGGTGGCCAAGATATTGAAAAAAATGACAAAACTTTAAAGCAATTCTTTGATACATTTTCAAGAAATAAAGAATAACACATTCTTAAATAGCAAGCAGGAAAGAATATTGCCAAAGAAACAACACACCTAAAACAAAGCAAAACAAAAGTAGGAAATTTAGAATTATAACTAAAATAAGTGGAATAAACAATTAATCGGGAGGAGTAAACCACATACTAGATAAGGCAGAAGAGTCAGTGTGTTTGTATAAAAACCAATAAGGAGTACCTAATTAGAAAAATAGAAATATACGTGAAGCAAAACCACAATGAACTTTAAAACAATATTAAGCATCTCAGAATACATCTAATTAGATTTCTAGAGGAAATCAGTGGAAATAAACCTCCAAGAAAAGATGAGACAGGAATACCCAGTTCTCAAATATGATATAAAATATCACTTGGAATAATCACAGAAAACTCACATTTCAACCCCTCCTCCAAATTCTTACCTTGAAATGACGGGTGAATGATGTTATTGATGTTAATGATGCTGATCCAGAGATGGATCAGAAGCTAAGAGCACTTGCTGCTCGTGCTTAGGATCCAAGTTCAGATCTCAACACCCACATAACACCTCACAACGGTCTGTACTTCCAGTTCCAGGGGATCTGTTGCCCTCTTCTGGCCTCAGTGGGCACTGCAAACATGTATTAACATTCGTGCATTCAGGCATACACACACACACACACACACACATAAAATAAAAATAAATCTTTTAAAAAGATTGAAATGCTGATGTCAAATAAAGGAGTCTTAAGGATGTTTCCTATGAAGAGATAGCAATATTAATAAGGGCTCACTCCACAACAAAATAGAAAGGGAGGATAAAGGACTGCAATGCAGCTCATCTTCAAACTCATGTAAGAAAAATAACCAAGAACTCTGTGTCTTCAAAAAAATCCTCAACTAATGAGAAAAACAGGAATATTTGAATAAATAAAGCTGAGAGCTTTTTATAATGATCAGATCTGCCCAATGAGATAGTCTGTGCAGGACAGATGGATGTAGATGTTGTCACCTTGACACATCTGGGTAAAGGGAGCCTCAACTGGGGAATTGCCTCCATTGGACTGGTCTGTGGCCATGTCTGTGAGGCATTTTCTTGATTGTTGAGTGATGTGGGAGAGCCCAACCCTGGACAAGTGGTCCTGTATTATATAAGAAAGCAGGCTGAGTACAGGTCAGAGGAGCATGCCAGTAAGCAATGTTTCTCCAAGGGCTCTGCTTCAGCTTCTGCCTCCAGGTTCCTGCCCTGAGTTCCTACCTTGGACTCCCTCAGTGATGAACTGTGGCCTGGGATACATAAACCAAATGAACCCTTTCCTCCCAAAATTGACGTTGGTCAGAGTGTTTTGTCACAACAGTTTAAGGCAGACTAGAGCATATTTTATAAGGTAGTCTTTGGCTTATCAGATGAAATATGAATGGGATGATACTCAGAATACTAGAGAATTGGAATCCATGAGAAATAACAAACACTGGAAATGGAAAGTACAGGAGTACAAAAGACTATTCTTATTTTCTTTTATACATTAATTTAAATGAATACTTAAAGCAAACCATGTTGAAGGGCAGTCTTAAACAATACTGTGAAAACATACTGCGAATAAAGACAACTCAGAGGAAAATACAAGGCACTATTTTGTAAATTTACTGCCTTTGTGAATTGGTGACAATAATTTGAAAATATGAAGATGGACTTGGTAAAGGCATTCCTGGAAGAAGAAGAACATCTTACTGTGAAGAGGGAAAGGACACAATATTGACTGCAATCAAGTAGCTAGATGAAACACTGCTTGTCCAAGAGAACTTAGTGAAAAAAATTAAGGACCAACTAAGGTCTATATCAAAATTACACATAATATTAAAAAATATCTTTTTATTGTAACAATTACATTAATTGGCAAATAGATTACTCATATACCAACTATAAGAAAGATTTTATTTTATTATTTTATTTCATGTATGTACATATGTGGTCACTCATGTTGTGCAATGTCCAGGGAAGTCATAAGAGGACTTTGAATACCCTGAAACTTGAGTTAAGGATTGTTGTTAGCCACCATGTAAGTGCTAGGGATGAACTCCGGGTCCTCAGCAAGAGTAGCCAGCGCCCTTAACCCTTGAGTCATTTCTCCAGTCCCATAAAATATTTTTATTAAGTTCTCAGCTGTGCTGTGTTTTTTTTAATACTTATTTATTTAAATTTTTATGTATATAGGTCTGTAACTGATGCATGCATATGTAGTGTGTGTGTGTGTGTGTGTGTGTGTGTGTGTGTGTGTGTGACTGTCTGTAGAGGCCAGAAAAAGGCATCGGATCCCTTGGAACTAGAGTTACAGGAGGTTGTGAGTCACCTAATGTGGGTGCTGGGAAATGGACTCTGGTCTTCTACCAGAGTAGTAAGACCTCTTAACCACTGAGCCTTTGCCAGCCCTAAAGAAAAGGTTTTTAAAAGTTACAGACTTTACAGAAAACAAAATGCCACATCGAAATGTACTATGGAAAAATAAGTGTGAAAAACTTGGCATGCCTCTCGACATTATACTAAACAAACTTCAGGACTAAGAAGTGCATTTGATAATACTAAAAATTAGCCAGGAATATATAGTCAAAAAGGTTCACAAAACTAATAGCAGACACTTGGTAAAAGGGAAATTATGGAGAAAGAGTTCCCTGTCTTTTGCAATTGCTGTTGAGTGTTGAATAGCAGCCCATTGTGTTAATGGACAAGGCAGAATATATCCGCTCATCTGATGAGGAATATTTGAGGATTAGACTTGATTCTGATCTTGGCATTTTAAATAGAACTGATATAAACACTTATTTTAAAAATACACACTTGTAGTTGGAGATGTTAATGCTTCACAGTATTGGAAAAGACAAAATATTAGGAAGGCTATTAGAATAACTGAATAACTATGAACTAATCTTTCAACAAACTCATTAAATACATATCTGAATGATCCAAAGAAAATCCTCAATACGTGTCAAAAGGAGAAAACATATAAATCATTAGTTAACTCCCCAAATACTAGAAATGAAATAAACTACTAAACAACTTATAGAAAAATAAACCACAAAGAAAAGGTGAAAATTACTTGAAACAATAGTAAAAAAATACAGCATATCCAAATTCACTGGAAGAAACTAAAGTAACCGAGGGGGAACCATTAATGATGCCCTGAATTAGATAAGAAAAAAAATCTTTAAGGTATCTTTACTTATACAGTAGGAGCTAAGCAAGAGTATATAAATCCCACTATGCAGGAACAGAAAAGAGTTTTCTTAAACATATGAAAAAAATGAAGCGTAAAGGACAAAATTAGCAGAAAGAACAAGTCATCCTTTGAAGAATAGAATGCACAAAAAATCATAAAGGAAAGCAAGAGAAAATAAACCAATAATTCCTGGAATGAGTATAGATGATCAGAGGTAGTTGAAACATTACTGTAAATAAGGATATATTATGAGTTATTTTATTATAATTAATCTGATAACTTAAATGAGAAAATCACTTAAGTGTAACTCATCAAAATCAATCAAGAAAAAAAGAAAATACCTAATAGCACTATGCCTAGATTTAGGATACAAAAACTCTCCCAGAAGAAAATAGCATCGATAAATGGCTTCCCAGGAGAAATGCATCAAGCATTTAAGGACTAAACAGTCGGGTGATAAGATGGGTTGCTATTTTTTCCAACTGTAACATGCACAAGAAAACAGGGAAGAGGGAAGCTCATAGGACTCAGGAAATCAGGGCAAACTTACAAACTGAAGAAGCTCACAGTAATTTACAAGACCCATGAGGCCCCCTCAACTATGGTTATATAAGTTATATAAGTTATAAACAACTGCTGAGGAAGAGAGACTAATCTGTTTCCCTGAACTATCATCACACATGCTGGGTGGGGCGTGAGGCTTTCTGGTGATGCAGTTGCATCTTTAAGAAATAAACCCCATTAAACTCAGTGCATCACCAAGGAATGCTAGTTGAAAGACTTCTTCAGTCTGAAATAAGTGCCCTATCTTAGTTATCTTGCTCACGTCTTCCCAGGAAGTCACAAAACATGAAAAGCCAAATTTGAAACAAAGGAGGATTGCACTGATACAACAGGAAGAAACTAAAGGAAAAGAACCAACTCATTAATAAAAGGAAATTAATCAACAATTCATACATAATATTTACCAAAATCAATAAAAAACTATGTAAAAAGGAAAATGGAAGATGATACAGTGGTTCTTGTCCCAGAAATACAAGATAATCTCAATATCAAAACATGAACCAACATAACTCACTACATTAACATCAATGAGAAAAAAACAGAAAACGTAGCTTCTTCATAGATGCAGGCAATATTTGCTACAGTTTATCATCTTAAAGTGTCTCAAGAAAGTATAATTTGTATAGAAATATAGTTTTCTCCCATCCCATAATCCACAGGGTGAATATTCCCCAGGAGCATCTACCCCCCACAGGTGAAGGAAAGCTCATCCAGTATCAGTTCTACATAGACTGAATTTCTATGCATACATACCAGTGGCAAAGTTCAATTGATAAATTAGTATTGACAGCAAAGTATACCCCTTTAAACTATCCAACTGTAAGCAACATTGCATTAGCTGCGCCTGACAAAGCACACCTTTAATCCTAGCACTTGGGAGATAGCGTCAGGTAGAACTCAGTGAGATCTAGGCTGACCTAGTTTACACCACAAGTCCCATGCTAGCTGGGGCTACAGAAAAACCCTGTCTCAAAAACAAACAAACAAAAAATATATATTGTGTAGGCAAGCTATTAAATTCAGTGATATTCTCATAAAAATATAAACCAGGTCACCTGTGGAAAGAACAAATGGTCTTTATGCATGTTCTAATATTTTGGTGTTCAAGAATACTTAAATAGGTAAAGAAGTGTCTTTACACACACACACACATGCACACACACATGCACACACACACAACACAATAATAAACAATCTGAATTTTTATGTGGAAATTATGAAATTAAAATTTTCTATGCTTAAAAATCCCAATAAAGCCACTTAAAATTCAAAATCAAAACAGCATAATAGAAAATATTAAAATGAATAGACTGTAGCCTACATATTTAAGAGCTTTCATAAATCTATGACAAGTAAAACCCAACTGAAATAGTTAAGAGATAGACAATTCACGGGCTTTAGAGACAGCTCAGCACTTAAGAACACTAACTAGTTCCTCTTGCAAAGGACCAAAGTTCATTTCTCAGCACACATTTGGGTTTTTCTCAATCACCTGCAACTTAGCTCTAGGGGATCTGACACCTCTGGCCTCCATGGGCAGCTGGACTAACATCCTCATGCAAACACATACACACATATGTATGAATAAAAATAGGCATTTTAAAATGGAACATGTAAAAATGAATATACTGGACATAAAAACGTTTCAAATCATTAAGTGCCAGCAAAATCTAAGTTATACCACAGCACTAGAATAGAAAAAGTTGAATAATCCAAAGTGTTGCTGAGGACGTTGAGCAACTGGGACTCTGGCATCCCATGTCTGGCACTAAATTTCTCAGTTAAAGAGAACAGTAGCCAACTAAATTAATATAAACAAACATGCAGTTATATGAATCCCAGAAACCCTGTCCTCCTCTAGTCTCCAAAGGGAAAACTATATCACAAAAGAGTGCTACAAAATATTCATACAAATGATGCAAGAATAACTAATTAGAATGGTTTGACTGAAACATGAACCTGAAACCCCACTTGCAAAATAAGAATTTCAGTGCCAAATTCCACTTTTTTCTTTCCTCTCTAATACAGGCTTAAGCATGAAGCTTAAGAGAAGATTGGCGCTCAGCATATCTGAGAACTTGGAGGTCAGCTTCTCAGAGTCAAGCCTATTTCTCCTTCTTCTTCTTCTTCTTTTTTTTTTTTTTTTTTTGGTCATTTTGAGACCGGGTCTCCCTGTAGCCCCAGCTGTCTTGGAACTCACTATGTAGACCAGGCTGGCCTTGAACTCACAGAGATCTGCCTGCTTCTGCCTCCCAAGTGCTGGGATTAAAGGCGTGCGCCACCACACCTGATTTATTTCTCTTTCTTAATAACACATTTCTGGGAGTGTGGGAAGTACAGATTAGGGCATGTTCTTAATCTTGGAATGAGTAATCACTTGTTGTCGGACTGTGTCCTGGGCCTTATATAATGTTTGTCATCCTACTATCCACACCTGAATTGGAACATTCAAAATGGGCAGCAAGAATAGTCTAATGTTCCCTAGGTTCGGTGGCGTGATTAATGGTGCAAAATTTCCACACTTGGGAAGTTCCAAGTCAGTCTGTCTCTTGATTTGTATACCTAATGCTTAGCCACTTGGTCTCCATCTGAATTCTCTTCAGATTATCTCCCTTAGTTTTCAAGTCAACTGACAACATACATGACATTTTATTTTCTGTGTTCAACTCTAAGGAAAAGCTCCTTATTAATGTAATATATTGTAGGGTTATACATTTACAGGTTATTTTAACTTTTCATGCTTCATAATCTCATTTTATAAATTTAACACTATAATTAAGAGGTCAACTTTCATTTACTTCCAGTAAAAACAAGATCATCAGAGACAAACTTGCTCAGGGTTAACTATTCCATTAAATGTCAAAGATTATTTTCTTTAATTTGATGCTCTATGTCATAAATAAGATATTAAACACATTTCATTCACACTGTTTAGTGTGAATTGGGAAAATGTAAATGTCTTGATTCAACATGAAAATATGAACTTCTTTAAACATTACAAACATTAGTAGCATTAAAATATTTCTCATTAAATAATTTATAATATCTATAATTATAAGAAAAATTAAAAGCATGCAAATAACTTGTTATAGGCACAGTCTTTTAGAGAAAACAGAATGAGATGAAAGTATCTGTAACTCAGCTCTGAATATAAGATGCTATTTCCCTGGAGCAGAAATTTAGCCTCATGTCAAGAAGGCAAACATATTTCTTGGGTATAGGTAATATAGCACAACTAAGGTGTCCTGAAAAAAATAGCAAAATTATATTGCTAGATCTCAATTATTAACCAAATATTTGTTAAGTTTGGCACACCCATTCTATTGTTTCAATGAGTAGTCACAAAACTGTTGTTTCTGTTTCAAAAGCTAATTTAGCATAATTTAGAAAGATCAGCTTACAATTAGGGACCTTATATCGATAAGCTAGCCAGTCATGCCTCTGGCATTCATAGTGGTCTAGAGCAGCTGTTCTTAGAATTGAAGACATGCTGGATGGACCAGCATATTTTGTCTGGACATTACAAATAAATGAACTTGTATCATTGAAAAGGAGAGGGGAGCAGCAAGATCATAGCTTTACAGAGCAGTACGCCCCAGCAGATTAGGCACTCCTTCAACAACTGTCCTGTAAGCAGCGAGGTGCTGTTGCATAATACACACTGTAGCAAGAAAGCAGAAGTCCCTTGGTGCTTAGGGGGTGATTTTACTTTTACACACAGTGTATGTTATGCAATAGTGACAAGAATAATTACAAATAACTGATATTGTAGTATGACAATACCATGGAATATGAGGACGTCTAAGAAGATAAAAATGTATACCCTAGAGCTGACGGGATGGCTCAGCAGGCAAAGCATGTGTGGCAAAGACTGACGACCTGAGTTTGATCCCTAAGAGCTACTGGACGATTTATCAGAACTGAACTGGCCTGTACAAATTGTCCTGAGACTCCATACATGCACTATAGCGTACATGAGCACACACTAAAAATATATATATAAATAAACAGTAATTGAAGAAAAAAACTAAAAAAAATTCTATCATTATCCATATTCTCTTTGAGTGCTAAAGTATCACTATTTTTGTATCACTACTTATCTCAATTAAAAAATCCATTTACAATTGATACAGGCACTCATTTCAAATATTAGATTCTGGAAATCCTACTTTATTATTCACATTAATGCACTGAATAAATTGGGGCTACAAATTTAGCTTTAAAACTTTCTATTTTTATACATATTGATACACATTTAAAATTTTATTTCAGACCCAGACACCATGGTATACCTGTGTAAGCCCAGTATTTGGGAGGCAGGAGCACTATGAGCTGGAGGTCAATATTGGGGGAGGTGTGCATAGGGAGAGCCTTTTATCTTTAAAGAAAAAAAAAGGAAAAAAAGTATATTCTAAAAGATTACACATGATGTAATCTTTTTACTTATGACAGACTAAAACTCTGATAAGGTATTGTAAGCAGAAAATATTGAAGATGTATTTAAATGAAACATTGTAGTGTAGCAGGATGGTGTGCCAAGGAGTGCATAAAGTGTCTAGCTGGGAGCCATGTCTCATGGTCAGCATTGCCCAACATCCTGAGAGACTGTCATGTTTCACATTCCTGGCCCAGAAAAAGATCAAAATCCAAACTATGTTTTCTAATGAATGACAGCATCTCTGAACCATCGTAAAGTAGGGAACGGCCTGTGTTTTCTTCATGCCCATGAGGAATATCACAAAGATAAAGGCAAATGCAGACATCGGATTCTTCAAATAGAGAACAGTTTATCTCAACATGAGGAAACTCATGTTTAATAATGAAGCAGGTTGCCTAAAAGATCTGAACACAACCCTTAAGAGGAAAAATGGTTAAACTAGCATTTTGGGAATGAGGAGGATAGCAGGTCATTTTCCCCTTCATATTTCTGTTCAGCGATCTTTCCTCATGTATCATCATTGTGCAGGCTTCAGACAATGAGGACCTATGTTCCTTCTCTTTCCTAACTCTAGTAATATTATAAACAGGTGGGTTTAACAGAATTCTCATGAAATTTTAACTCTGCTATAAGCATTTATTTCCAAACTTTGGTTAACACCATTAAAATACTTCCCAGTAGGGGCTAGAGCAATGGCTCAGTGGTTAAGAGCACTAGCTGCTCTTGCAGAGGACTCACATGGTGGCTAACAACTCCAGTTTCAGGGGATCCAATGCCCTCTTCTGGCCTCCATGAGCATTGCAGGCACATAGTATAGACACATACATGCAGGCAACACACACACATACATAGAAAAAATAAATTAATCTTTAAAAAATATATTTCAGGGACAGAAGAACTGGCTCAGTGGTTAAAAGCACTGCTGCTCTTACAGAGGATCCAGGTTCAGTTCCCAGTACTCGCATGGTGGCTAACAACTCTCTGTAACACCAGTTCCACGGTGATTACACACCCTCTTTAAGTCTCCATAAGCACTACACGCATGTGGTATACTTACATAGATGCAACAAAACACTCATACGTATAATAAAAATAAAATTTCAAAAATTTTTGAAAGAAAAATTCTATGGCCATATATTGACTTAAAATTTAGTTTTAATTTCAGTTATATG